>NC_054489.1:19796832-20097249 GCF_017639515.1 Carcharodon carcharias
TGGATTTGGGGAGTTGAGTCCAACTTGTGGCTTTTTCTCATAGGCGCTACATAAAGAAGTGGGAAATGAAATGGTTTGCCAAATGTTTTCTTTAATAGCTCAGAATTAGTTTGTTACATCTATCACTGTGATTATTCAACACTCTTTAAAAAAAAAATGACAGATCATTTTTATTTTTGGGAATTCCTTCAGGAAGTCACAAGAAAAGATTACACTTCCTCCAATGGTTTCTTCTCCTGTGTTCATAGTTATCTCCAAGGTTTCATCTTGGCTCCCTCCCCTTCATGATGTGGTATTTCTCAATTACATCAGTCAGAAGCATTGATCCAGGTTTCACGTACACACAAATGATACCCAAATTTGCTTCTCCCCACTCTCATCTATCAGTCCCTAGGCTGCATGTATACTCTCCAATCACTTCTCCAATAAGACCTAGAGTGGCTGCAATTTCATTCAGCCCCATGTTGGCAAAGTCTATTTTTCTGATGAGCAAATACACATTTCTAGTCTGAATTCCAAGAGCCTCCCTTGCTGCCAACCTATGCTAATTCCTGTGGACATGGGTGTACTGTTCAACCTTGCACTTGGCTTTCCTTGGTTAGCAAAACCATTTTCTCCATCTTTTAGGCATCATCCACCTTCATCCCACCTCATTTTCTCTGCTGATAAAGCTCTCATCAATGCCTTTAACACATTAAGATTTGACTTCAACAATCTCAGTCAGTCCCCACCTTAGACAAATTATAACTCAGTCAGTTCCTCAACCTCACAACTTCTTCATTGACATATGCCTGCATGCCATTGTCATGTAAAGGTGCTCGGCAGAGCAAGGGTTAATGTGGGACTGGAGAATAGCAGTGCCCACAGTATGCTGTATAGAGTCACATAGTAATAGACTGAGAGAACAATCTAGAAAGAACACTCTGGAACCAGCCTGTATGGAGGTAACAGCAGCATGCATGACAGTAACCTGGGATCTGTGTATAGTTAACAATAAAGGGTTCATGCTTAAATATGAAAGTCTCAAGATATCATCATTGAGAACCCATATTACAACATAGTGGCAGCAGTGGGATCTTCCAAAAGAAGTTGCATTAGTGGTGATCTGAAAGATGGCAGCATTTTAAACGATGAACTCAGGACAATGTCTCAAGGTATTAACCACCATAAGCAGCTGAAGCCGAATTAAAGAGACATGCATCTACGAAGAAAACTTGAAAAAAAAATTGCAGAAGCTTCACAACAGCCTTAGAAGTTGAGGAATCAGTGGAGGTTTATTGCAAGACCCCCCCACGAGTGATGCAGATTAAAAAAGGAACAACAGAAAAAAGGCCTGGTCAGATCACAGAGATAGGTGAGCAAAAAAATACAAAATTGTAACTTCCTGAGTGACACTGCCCAATAAAGTGCTGAGGGCAACAAAAGACCCCAGAGAAAATGAAACAAAAGACCCCAGAGAGAGACATAGATGGCAGTGTGGAGTGAGCTGATGGCTATGAATGAAGGAAAGCTATCTGAGGTAACTCAAAAGAAGCAAAATGTTGCAAAAAGCAACTGAAGCTTTTCTACAAGAAAATGTTTGCATCAGAGTTAAACTGGAAGATTTGAAGTGCAAGATTCAAGCTGAGTATATACTTTTGAAAATGCACGATAAACTGAAATCTTCAATGAATCAAGTTGTTTGAGATCTGAACAAAAATTTCTGAGACAACATAAAAGGTAACAGGAGGAAATAATGATCCTCACTTCCACAGTCAGCAAATCAAAGCAAGAGTTAGAGAAACTCAAGTAGACATACGTCCAGACAAAACAGCAGGCAGAAAAGACAGCAAAGAAGTTGCGACCCTGTAAGATTCCTTCAAGAATCAATATGTAGCCACGGAGAAACATGAGGAGCTAAAAGGAATATTGAGTAAGATTTCAGAAAAAGCTGTGTTGGAACTATCAATAGCAAAGAAACAATGCACTGAAGCCCAGAGGGAGTTGGCAAGAGGTCAACAAGAAAATAAATAATTGAAAGAACTGTTTGTCCTTCCAGATCAAATGTAAAAAGGTATGTGTAACCATTCAGCAACATGAAGAAATGAAGATGGTTTTAAACAGCAGAATGGAAACACAGCAGAAGAACCCGGAGGAGACTATGCGGAATTAGAGGAAAACTCAAGGTGATGCAAGTGAGCTTCGCAAAGAAAATGGAAGCCTGTTGAAAGCCCTTCACAGGCTACAAGAAGCCCTCAGGCCAAAGTTTATTTCTCTGGAACATTCCGAAGAGAAGCAAAATGAATTTAAAGTCACTCTGAACAAACCGACGAATCAGTTGGCAGAGAAGACTCAACAATGTTCAATATTCCAGGAGGAAGTTGAAAGCTACAAAAAAAATACGGACTGAAGTGCTGAAGATGCAGTTGAGTGGAAAAGAAGAGGCACTGAAAGGAAATGTCATCGAGCTTTCCAAACTGTGAGCAGATAATGAAGCTACGAATAACACAATTGCAGAACTGAAACAAGTTAAGACTTCACTGGAGACAACTCTGGTTGTCGGTAAAGCCAAAATGAAGGACAAGCACAAAGTTCTGTTATAGACAGAGGAAGAGAAATAGCAGAAATAAAATCGGAAAAAGTAAACCTGATGCTGAAGTGAAAGGAGCTAGAAGACAACAATGCACTGGATGTCTCAGACATACTGAGAGCCACTCAGCTGAATGAAAAGATTCATAAGCTTGCAAAACAGTTTGAAAATAAAACAACAAACAAGCGTTTGGTTGAAATTGAGAGACAAGTGGAAATGAAGGTTCCATTTGCAAAACATATACATCTAGTAAGAACATGGCAGACACCAAGAAAAAGAAAATTCGAGTCCACTCTAGGAATAAACGGAGTGCACATTCCTCTTGGAAGGAACAGGACAAACCCACAGTGTCCAAAAAAAAGAGTATGAATAAAGAGAAATGCAACTCGAAGGGGCGCAAAAAGAGAATCAGGTGGAGAAAGCCAAGTACCGAAAACAGAGTACAACCACCGTTCCTCCAAACATAACAGACCGAGATGTGGATGAACCATCAAACCTCAAGACCGTCTGAATTTATAAAGCCAGAGGCTTTGAGATGGGGGAGCAGGATAGCAAATAAAGATTGTATTGTAATACTCCATTGGAAGGGCAGAAGGTTGTTTTGGAGAAGGAAGATGTTATATGATGTAAAATGTGCACAGCACAGCAAGGGTTAATGTGGGACTGGAAAGTAGCACTGCCTACAGTATGATGTATAGAGTCAAATGGTAATAGACTGAAAGAACAATCTAGGAAGAGCACTCTGGAACCAGCCTGTATGGAGGTAACAGCACCATGCATGGCAGTAACCTGGGATCTGTAAATAGTTAAAGATTAACAATAAAAGGGTTCATGTTTAAATATACAAGTCTCAAGATCTTATCATTGAGACATCTAAAGAACCCATATTACAACAGACATCACCCCCATCTTTGCAATGCTCCATTAGCTTCTCCTCCCCATTTTCCCCGCTCCAGTCAATTGACTTTCGGATCCTTGTGGTTCTTTACAAATCTTTCTGTGGCCTCGACTCACCTACCTTGGCGATCTCCTTTGGTCCTTGCACACATCCTTCATCCCTCACTGTTTCTCAATACTTTCTGCTTCACTGTTAGTGACCACTGTCAGCTACTGAAACCCTGCCCTTTGGAAGTCTCTCCCCAAATCCTTGCCTTGCCAATCCTTCCTTTTCCAAACTCTCCTAAAAACTCTCCTTTTTGATCACACACTCAGCCGGGCCATCTAACTTTGCTGTCTTTCTTCCTGCTCACTTTCCCCCCGTCAATCCTGTGAAGGATTTTTGAGGCAAGTGTTTATAGAAGTGGGTACTGCTATTTTTAATGCTGTGGCTCCAGGCACTAAAGTTTATTTCAATATTACCACTTTTACTGTTAGATCTGCTACATTTGGAGCATGTAAGTGCAAGCCAGAATCACCGAGCACCTCAATTTACATTCCAAGTCTGGTATTCTGGGCAGAGCAGTGTATATTGCTGATACAGTGATCATTGCTGGCTTGCATAAAGGCAAGGAAAGGTTGACCAAATAGAATTGTGTCACACTGAAATTTTTATTTTAAGAAAGATAAATATAATTTTCATCCAGGGCCTGTCATTTCTGATGTGCATAAAGGCATGAAGGCTAGTGAGCCTTGCATTTGACAGAAGAACCCTTTGACAGGGTGTTGTGTTGTCTTTAGCCAATGCAACTGGACCAACAGTTTGGTTGGGATGTGCCTGGAACCTGTCAAAAATAGGGATTTCAGCCAACGTACACATATATAGCTGGGACTACCATGCCATTATTGCCCTCATCAATGGGATGTTATTAATCGTAACCCAAAATTTTTGAATTGTTATAAGAATGGGTTATGATATGCATGAAAAATTCCTCATTCATCTGTTACTAATATATCCTGTAGTGGATTGAATCACATTCCGATGGAAGGTCTGATGATGAGCTCCACTACTGGGAATGGTAGAAAATGCAAAAAAAAAACAAACTGCCAACTAAAGTAAAGATACAACTAAAATCTGCGAAGTACTAAGGGAATTTGAATGTGTGTCTCAGTGTCCTCCTTATTCCTATTAATACCATGAGTGAAACAGTGTTGGTCTTGATAAGAATTCTGCCTAAAAATTCAAAGTAGTCAGGATACAAAAACAATATGCATGGCTTGGAGATGTTACAAAGCTGCAGATAGTTTGTGGTACAAACTTTGGCTGAATTAAACTTTAAAAGGTACATTTTCTCTTCTCACCATTTATGCAGTTGGAGCAAATATTTCACTGAAACATGAATGCTAGTCCAAGTTGCTGTATTTTAATTGTGTGTGTTATACTCTTGTTTACATTTAAAACACTGATCAGTGAGCGATACGATGCAGGGAGTCTGTGTCACACGATGCTGGACCCTCATTTACACATTGAATGTGGTTGTATATTTGTAACTTCCCTTCCGTCATCTTATCATTGCGATTCCTTTCTCTTCTGCACAGCATCGATTCCACCATCGCTGGTTTGGAACATGAAAAGCTTCGGACTGCAGGCATCTCCGCAAATGTGGTGAATGCTGTTCTGTGGCTAACCGTATGCTGAATGAAGCAAGAGCTTTTCTCAATGTCTCAAGAGCAGTCAGGAAAACTGTACCCTATTGGGAAGCCTGTAGTATGAAAGTTAGTTGAGGCAAAGATTGAAACTGGAGTCTCCTAGTCCAATCTAAAGACCACTTGTGTAGCTACCAGGCTCCATTTGTTATTCTTGTTTAAACCAGTTTTTACACTAAAAAAAAAACACTCATGACAGAATGCCAATAACTATTTTTATTATGCAGGGATGCCCTGGCTCACACTTCATAACTGTTTACAGATTAATGAGAATGAAGTAGCTGATGTATTAATCCCCAGCTATTTTAGCAGAATGAAGTTGCCACCAGGTGAAGAACAGAATTATCCACATGTTCCATTTCCTTGGGAAAAAACATAATTATTTTTATATCAGAAGTGGTCACAACCATTGGAAATGAATTCCGAGGAAATGCTTAAGGAGGCTCTTGTGCGGAAGTGTAAATTAATTTTACATTCAGAGCCTGTGAGAAGGTCACCTATTGTTTTTTGATTTCCTTTATCAAGTCCAATTTTCCACGCAGCCTGATCATGTATTTTTATAGGCCCAAAACATAGGAAGATGGAGTGAAAAGCAGAAATAGCCATCCTACTCCTTTATTTACCTTGTCTTCTATCCTGCTCTTCCTACTGTCTTGAACTACAGGCCAAGGCCTCTTACTTAGATTTTGCCATAAGAAAAGAGAGTAACAGCTATGACATCATTTTAATAAATTAAATGTTAAAATAAAATTGCAGAATCTAATGGTTATTGTGGACTTGAAGTCCCTTACAGCAGCTTCCCCATCATCAGGCACACTCTTTGAATTGTGAGTAACTGGAGTTAAAAACAGGGACCTTTCACTTGATTTGCCAGATGCTGGGTTGGAGCATTCCCCTGCATTCAGAGCTATCCATACTCAGCATCATTTTCACTAGGATGCAAAGTACCCCTTTGCTTGCTTTTTCAGCCTCAGTTCTACAAAAGATGAAAATCAGTGTTTCTTTTGATTAGTGGAATGTACATGGAACATTAACTCCTTCCCCCACAGCATTCTTGTGAAACTTATGGTGACTATCCCATAACACCAACCTGGCATAAAGGCACTGTTCCCCATTGCTGTACTGGAATGATTGCTTGTGACGGCAGGACAGGCTTGGGTTAGAAATGGGACTCTGTGGCTCCTTCTTAATCTTCAGCGTGGGACTGTGAAAAGCCACTGTTGGGAAAAAAATTTAATGCCAGTTAGAAGTTGTCTTTAGAATTCTATGCTCTTCAATTCCATATGTTTGGCAGAATTCTGATCAATATGTGTCATCATTACCTCAAATGAATGATTTCTAGAAGCCATGGGAACCTTAATGCTGCTGTTTCATATACATATCTCAGAAAGCAATAACGGGAAGTTAGCTTCAGCACCAATGAACAATTTGGTATATTCCTATTCGTGCTTAAAACCAGAGCTACAAAAAGTGAATATGCACAGCCTCCTGATCAAAGCTTGGATTGAAATTCTACAATGTACCCTTGTATAAGAAACCAGCCTTTTTTTGTGTTACAGTATGTTAAAGTGTATTTATGTGAGAGGAAAAAAGGCACAAAGAAGTGTTGACTAATTGATTCTAGTTAATTATAAAAGGATTAAATGATTCAGAATCATGATTGACAAGAAATTTGCATAACTAGTTTAAAATGAATAAAATATAAAGAGCTGTATAAGCAGAGACCACTCATTTCAGATAGATGTGACATGTTAATTGAGCCGATTATACAGTGCTGCCACTAAAAACATACAACTGCAAATTATGCATCCCATTCCTTGGTCTATTAGCCAAATAATTGACCCTTGTACTGGATGATAATATTATCTGAGGAATTGAAGTCAGCACATGATGGCATAAGACAATGAACAAAGACAATGGGCAGAATCTTCTGTTCAGCGTGTGGGGGCAAGCCCCACATGCCAATGCGTAAAATGATGCGCGGTGACATCAGGCATGCGTCCCGACCTCACCGCGTGTCATTCCGATCTTTCATTCGACGGGCGTGCACCGGAATCGGCTGCAAGCCGGCCGAACTGTCAAAGTCCTATTAAGGCCATTTGTAAATTAATTAAACAATTTGAAAGGGCTGCCCGTCCAACCTTAAGGTTGTCGGGCAGGCGAAGAGCTCAGGCGGCCTTTGCATTTTTCATGAAACCTCATCCACGGGCGGGGTGAGGTTTCATGAAGGGTGTATTAAATTAATAAATATTTATTAAACAGCTCATGAGACGCTGTCAGATGAGGGGACATGTAAATGATTTTTAAACTTTTTTATTTTGAAGTTTCCAATTCAACTTAATCTCCCTGAGGCAGCTCTGTGCCTCAGTGATTTTTGCGCTCTCTCTCTCTCCCTTCTCCCCTCCGCCCACACAGGCAGCGCTGAGCATTACCGGGCGCGCGTCACGCTGGGCGGGCTTTAATTGGCATGCCCATGTAAAATGGCGGTGTGCAGCCAATCGGAGGTGGCGATCAGCTCCGCGCCTGTCCACGCCCAACCAACGGGGAGAAAATTCTCCCCTATGCATCCGAGAAAATGCTATCATCTGAACATTTGCTTGGAACTATCCAAATGCTATTCCAAATGGCACAATACTGTAACTCCTTACATATCCCTACACCTTAGGACGTTAGATGTGGCTCAGTTGGTAGCACCCTTGCCTCCAAGTCAGTTTTGCTATGGGTTCAAATCCCCCTCCAGAGACTTGGAATGCAAAATTGAGGTTGACACTCCAGTGCAATACTCAAGGAGTTCTGTTGGAGGTGCCTTTATCGTATGAGACATTAAACTGAAGTCTTGTCTGCCCTCTCAGCTGGGTAGAAAAGATCTCATGCACCGTTCTGAATAAGTTGGGGAATTCTCCCTGGTGTGCTGTCCAATATTCATTCTTCAACTAACATCATAGAAACTGCTGATTGTTGCATTGCCATGTGCAATTTGGCTATCATATTCCTGACACTAGAGCAGTGACCACACCTTAAAAGTACTTAATTGGCTGTAAAGCAAGGTCACAAAAGGTGCTATACAAATGCAAAGCTTTCTTTTTTTTCTTTCACCCTGCTAAGATTGAATAGGTTTTTATCGAGTTGATTGCTTTTAAAGGAAATAATTAACTGTTACACTGATAGCTGGCACAAGTTTGTGTGTGTGTGCCTGGATGCAATGGTCTAATACATGCTCCAAGGTTATCTTTTCAGCTGAATTCAGCAGTTATTCTCAATCAATTGCTTAAACCAACTGCTGTTTCCCAACTCTAGTGATAATGTGGCTGTCAGATGCTGGCAGCTTTTACTATATAGTCTGATTATAATTAACTCTGCAAAGTTTCTATTCAATCTGTATATATGATTTTACTATAATTTTTCAACTATATGAATATGGGAACAAGTAATCAGCCCCTGAGCTAACGGCCAATCAAGTGAGGTAATAGTGGTGCCAAATTCAGTTTGTTTGATCTTATCTTACCCAATTAACATGACTTCAATCTGCAGTGTACTAATAAAGTGATTGGGATTATACTTTAATGTGTTTTCCAATGGAACTGCTTCAAGTATTATTCAGTCTCGTGGTACCCTAAGCTGCTGGTGCTGTATATTATGATTTGTTGACATTACAAGGTAGATTCTAGAATCTTGACAGCAATAGAAAGCTTCAGTCCCATTAAAGTTTTGATTTACGACTTGATCTCCTGCTTACCACAGTTCCCATGAGATCTTTTCCACTATCTCACATTGACAGTAAGCCTGAAAGAAAACTATGTTGAAGAACATACTCTAAAGAACGTATGAATGTTTGCTTGCAGGGTTATACAGCGTTTTCAATATGAAATAGATGAACCCCGATGATCTCAAAATCATGCGTCACTTAAGTGGGCAGATCTTTTTGCGTCAAGTTAGAAGTCTGTGGGTTCTATCTCCATAGTCGGAAATGAAACTCTTAATCATAAACTAATACTTCAGTACTGAGAGCATCTCTGACAGTGCAGCATTCCACCATTTGGATGGGATGTTAAACCGAGGCCCTGCCTTCCTATTCTAGAGTTAAAGCAGATGTTAAAGATCCCATGACATTGTCAGATGAAGAGCAAGGAGTTCTGCTCATGCTCTGGTTAAATTTCCACCCTCAAACAGCAAAAACAGGAAAAAAAAATCATTTATCTCATTGCTGCTTCTGGTATCTGGTGTGTAAAATAGTTATTGTGTCTAAATAACAGTAACTATTTTGAGGCATCCCATTGTCTGAGAAGCTTCATGATTGGGATAGGGTGCTATTGAAACCACAAATTTTTACTTTACTGAAAGGCATAAGCTGTAATTGCTGGCGAAGATGGAGGGGACTCACACAACCTGGTCCCTTGGCCTCAGGAAGATAAATGGAGAATGCTGTTAGATTGATACCACACCAGAGAGCAGCACTGCCAACATTCATTGGTGTTAATGTTGAAATGGTGCTGCAATAGAATATATGCTTTAAGTTGGTAATTAAACACAGCTGTCCCCAATTGGAGAAGGATTAGGGAATCATTGCAAGAGTATATAAATCAGTTCAGGGCTTGGCCTAAATAGCCAAGTGGTTATGGTACTGGGTTTGTAACCCCAAAATCAAGAATTCAAATCTCACAATGGCAAACTATGAAACAATGTAACTTCATCTGAAACAGATGGAAACAGGTTTGTACTCAAAAGAGTTACTGCATGCTGGTGTAATGAAAGAACCTCCATTTATACAACACCTTTCCCATTCTCCCAAGTTCCTTTACAGCCAACTCAGTACTTTTACCTCTACGTCGAGCCTCCTCCTAGATGGTGTGCCCTGATGACGTATTTCTTCCGTCAGGTGCACGGCCTGAATTATGACGTGCAGCTCCTGTTTATAGAACAGCTGGGCCTCGGTGGCTCCTTGCAGGCGTTGCCCGTCTTTTACCAGGACCTGATCAAAGTCTGGAAAGTGGTCGCCTCGCGACGCAGCTCTCCCCTGTCAGGAGTAGCGGCTATCGTCAGAGAGCCACTGCTCAGGAATCCGCCCCTCCGTCCTTTTCAGTGGTTGGCGGAGAGGAGGGCTGTGGCCGCAGGGGTGACCAGGATCGGGGACGTGCTGGGTGGCGGAGGACTGGGCTGGATGCTCCCGCAGGAGTTGGCGCGACGCGCGTCTGTGAGTGTCCAGGTCGCAGCCGATTCCATCCAAGACCTGAGAATGGTCGTGCTCGGACCCGACGTTATTTTGGGTCTTGAGGTGGCCCAGGTGCGCGGTGGTCTTCCGTCTGAGCGTTCCCCTGTTCGGACGGAATTCCACATTGGCCCCAAGCCCCGAACCCTCCCTCGGGTGCTGGTGCCCTGCAATATGAGCTGCCTCGGGGACATGCCCTCTGTGCCTTTTGGCACGGCAAAGAGGGGCTTTTTGTACGGACTGCTGCTGCACACCTTCCATTTTCTCGCCCTTGTCCGTCAACCGGACACACCCTGGCGTGCCTTGTTGCCGTCCGGCGGCGGAGGCCCCCGATGGGAGGCCCTCTACAGAGGTGTCCTCCCCCTTTCTATTGGGGACCTGGGTTGGAGGGTGTTGCAAGCAGCAGTCCCTTATAATAAGAGGATGCATAGGTTCACGGACTCTCAGGACACGTGCCCTTTTTGCGGTCTTGTGGAGTCCGTGGACCATGTATACATAGGGTGTTGTAGGCCGCACTCCCTTTTTAGTTATTTGAAAAACCTTTTATTGATGTTTTGTTTGCACTTCAGCCCCACGCTCCTGATCTATGGGCACCCGGTGCGGAAGGGGGTCGGGAAGGAGGAGGACCTCCTCGTGAACCTGCTCCTGGGCCTGGCCAAGTTGGCCATTAACAGGTCCAGGCAGCGGGCGATCGACAGGGGAGTCCCGCCCGATTGTTTGTCCCTCTTCTGTGGCTACGTTCGCTGCCGGATGTCCCTGGAGAAGGAGCACGCGGTGTCTGCTGGCACTCTCGAGGCCTTCCGTGCTCGGTGGGCACCGCGGGGACTGGGGTGTTTTGTTGACCCCTTTAATCACATTTTGATTTGAAGTTTGTAAGTTTCCTTTAAACTTTGTTCTTGGTTTTACAGCTGACCTGAATTAGGGGCTGTGCCTGATTTATCCCAATTTTGTTGATTTGGTTTTCATTTAAAAGATTATCAACAGTTCAAATCTCACAATGGCAAACTATGAAACAATGTAACTTCATCTGAAACAGATGGAAACAGGTTTGTACTCAAAAGAGTTACTGCATGCTGGTGTAATGAAAGAACCTCCATTTATACAACACCTTTCACATTGTCCCAAGTTCCTTTACAGCCAATTCAGTACTTTTACCTCTACGTCGAGCCTCCTCCTAGATGGTGTGCCCTGATGACTTATTTCTTCCGTCAGGTGCACGGCCTGAATTATGACGTGCAGCTCCTGTTTATAGAACAGCTGGGCCTCGGTGGCTCCTTGCAGGTGTTGCCCGTCTTTTACCAGGTCCTGATCAAAGTCTGGAAAGTGGTCGCCTCGCGACGCAGCTCTCCCCCGTCAGGAGTAGCGGCTATCGTCAGAGAGCCGCTGCTCAGGAATCCGCCCCTCCGTCCTTTTCAGTGGTTGGCGGAGAGGAGGGCTGTGGCCGCAGGGGTGACCAGGATCGGGGACGTGCTGGGTGGCGGAGGACTGGGCTCGATGCTCCCGCAGGAGTTGGCGCGACGCATGTCTGTGAGTGTCCAGGTCGCAGCCGATTCCATCCAAGACCTGAGAACGGTCGTGCCCGGACCCGATGTTATTTTGGGTCTTGAGGTGGCCCAGGTGCGCGGTGGTCTTCCGTCTGAGCGTTCCCCTGTTCGGAAAGAATTCCACATTGGCCCCAAGCCCCGAACCCTCCCTCGGGTGCTGGTGCCCCGCAATATGAGCTGCCTCGGGGACATGCCCTCTGTGCCTTTTGGCAAGGCAAAGAGGGGCTTTTTGTACAGACTGCTGCTGCACACCTTCCATTTTCTCGCCCTTGTCCGTCGACCGGACACACCCTGGCGTGCCTTGTTGCCGTCCGGCGGCGGAGGCCCCCGATGGGAGGCCCTCTACGGAGGTGTCCTCCCCCTTTCTATTGGGGACCTGGGTTGGAGGGTGTTGCATGCAGCATTCCCTTATAATAAGAGGATGCATAGGTTCACGGACTCTCAGGACACGTGCCCTTTTTGCGGTCTTGTGGAGTCCGTGGACCATGTATACGTAGGGTGTTGTAGACTGCACTCCCTTTTTAGTTATTTGAAAAACCTTTTATTGATGTTTTCTTTGCACTTCAGCCCCACGCTCCTGATCTATGGGCACCCGGTGCGGAAGGGGGTCGGGAAGGAGGAGGACCTCCTCGTGAACCTGCTCCTGGGCCTGGCCAAGTTGGCCATTAACAGGTCCAGGCAGCGGGCGATCGACGGGGGTGTCCCGCCCAATTGTTTGTCCCTCTTCCGTGGCTACGTTCGCTGCCGGATGTCCCTGGAGAAGGAGCACACGGTGTCTGCTGGCACTCTCGAGGCCTTCCGTGCTCGGTGGGCACCGCGGGGACTGGGGTGTTTTGTTGCCCCCTTTAATCACATTTTGATTTGAAGTTTGTAAGTTTCCTTTAAACTTTGTTCTTGGTTTTACAGCTGACCTGAATTAGGGGCTGTGTCTGATTTATCCCAATTTTGTTGATTTGGTTTTCATTTAAAAGATTATCAAGAATTCAAATCTCACAATGGTAAACTATGAAACAATGTAACTTCATCTGAAACAGATGGAAACGGGTTTGTACTCGAAAGAGTTACACTCAAAAGGTCCGGCACTCTCGGTCACAATGTGTCGTGTATAAATCAAGAGTTCAAATCTCACAATGGCAAACTATGAAACAATGTAACTTTAACTGAATAGGAACAGATGGAAACGTGTTTGTACTTGAAAGAGTTACAATCCTGGGTGTCTGGGAGGAATTGGGAGAGTCTGTGACTTTGCTTTGCTATCTTGGAAACAAACCTGTTGGAGGTACGGGCTAGCTTCAAACTCATTCTTCCACAACACACAATTATTGGAATTAACAATTGGAAAATTAGTGATCTAGGCCATTTTCCCAACTGAAGGAGGTTGCAAACAGCTGTGAGGAGAGAAAAATCTGGATGTTAGCTGAAGAAAGGTGGGTGTCACTGGGCTGAGTATATCAGCTCCTATTTTATTCTGCAGTATTAACAATCGCTGTTTGAATCGGTAAATTATGTAGCATTGAGGTACTCGGACCAGAATCCTCTCAGATTTGATCACCAGCCTGTACTGAGCTGTCTGATTTCACCTGAAGCAGGGGTAGACACTGAAAATGGTTCGAGTACTCATCAGCCAAGGATGGGGAGCTGAGGGGGGGCTACAAGGGGGTTTCAGTGATGGCAACAGTCTGCTGCTGATTCCTATCCAGCGACTCCTATCGGAAAACGCATGCTATTAACATTGGGCGAGAATGGCTTGTGGTGGTTCAAAAGGCTTGCAGCATTCATTGCCATGGCTCACAAATGGAGAGTAATCATTTAGGCAATATACCAGAGTGGAACTAATTTCAGGGTAAAACACAAAGAAAAACCAACAAAAGGCATGTTATACTTTCATCCCAATGCTCTCTCTGATCACCGCCCCCCCACCACCCACCCCAGTTAGTCAGCTTTTATTAGTAATGTCAAGTAATAAAATATATTGTCCTTGGGCCTGTTATCTGGTAAAAGTTAATGCGAATGACATCACGCTTTAATAGACTGGATCACTTATTTCAAATCCATTTAATATATTTGTAGCTGATTGATTTGCCTGTCCCGGTTACGCTGTTCAATAAAGAGGAACTATGCACGGCTGGCTGAACAAACCCCATGATAGGGCTTTGAGAGTTAATAAAAGAAAGAGATAACTATTCCATTTTAATGCAGAGATGATATTGATTGGTTAGATTTATCATTTAGGTTGTTATTAAAGAGGAAAAGGCTTAAAACCAAATGATAAACAGATGGATTTGCTTCCTCCCAAGGCTCTGCAGTTGGGGTCACACAATAAGCCAGTTCAAAAAACACTCACTATTCCTACTACCCATATCCCTCAGAGTACAAGGAAAGCCCTGGAGAGCATTTACATCCCAGTATACAATTCCTGCTCGAGAAACATGATTTGGTCAGAACTGGACTTATTCGAGGCTTTAACATACACTGTGTATACTTGGAGACACTCTGGACTGTGAGAGAGAGTGGGGCTGGGGTGGGGGGGGGGTGGTGGTCTGTCAGTTGGAGCTCCCTATCAATCAGGGAAGAACTGGTAATGAGAGAGTTCCCAAACACCCTGGTGAATGGCTCTGGGATGCTGTGTTATTGGTGCCTCCGGCCTTTTTCTGTGAGAATCCCACAGAGGGCAGGGAAGTTTGGAGGGCAGAAAGGCTCGCTGACCTGCTACCAAAATTATTAATTTGATTTCAGAACACATGAAGTTTGGGGTGATGGGTCATAGAGTGTATGAACTGAGAATGGCCTTCCTCATCCATAGCTGCCACATGATCTAGTGGAGTAAAGCAGCATCAAAGGCGCCAATTGATAAAAACCAGATGGATCCAGCAACCAAAATAATCTCCATTAGGTGGGAGTCATACATAAAAGGAGTAACAAAAGGCAGGATGTTTTCTCTGGTAGGGTAAGGTGGAATGCACCTATGAAATGCAAGATTGAAAAGGCTTTTAGTGGCTTCATTTGTTATTTTCACCCTGCTGTGATGTTATGGTTATAGTGAACAATTAGTTCAATTTGCGTGCGCTAAAATATCTGAAATATATTTGCCATTTTTATAAAAGGCCAATAGAATGGTTACATGGACTGTTTACCTGATGACTCTGAGTCATTGCAGGAAGGACTGAAGTCACATAAGACCGGAAAGGTTCCACTGTTTCAGCTGAGAGTTAGTGGGGCTTCTACAGTTGGTCTCAGCTTCTTGACTGGACAAGAAAAAGAATCCGCCAGCCACTGATGATTATCCATGAGATTTACTGAAATGTACGTGTTGCAGATGAAGATAAATTGGTCTTTGGATGTGCCCTCAAAAGGTATATTGGCAACACTTTCTACACTCACACATGAAGGGGAGAAGGTGGTGTAGCAGTAATATCACTGGAGTAGTAATCCAGAGGTCCAGATTAATGGTCAGGAGACATGGGTTCAAATCTCACCGTGGCAGCTGGTGGAATTTAATTTCAACTAATCAATCAGTAATGATCAACATGAAACCATCATCAATTGTTGTAAAAATCCATCCAGTTTGCTAATGCCCTTTGGGGAAGGAAATCTTACCTGGTCTGGCCTACAAGTGACTCCAGATCCACAACAATGTGGTTGACACTTAACTGCCCTCTGAAATGGCCTAGTAAGCCATTCAGTTCAAGGGCAATTAAGGATGGAAAATAAATGCTGGCCTTGCCATTGACACCCTCATCCCATGAAAGGAAAAGCTTATACACCTTGCTAAACTGCTGTTCATTACAACAAATGATTATCTTCCATTCAACATGCGGTACAAATTGTGATATGGAGCATTATCCACCTGAATGTTTCCTCTCCATCTTGAAGATGCTGACATGGAGCAGTGCAGTTGTACACCCTTCAACCAAATGATCATTCTTCAGATATGAAGCTAGGCAGTGAGTCTCAGCAGTATATTTGACTGTGAAGGGATGGAACACAATCCTGTTCAAACCTGTCCTGGCCTAATGTTTTTACAATTACTTTGCACAAGGACCACTGGCAAGAAGTGATGAGGAAGAAGAGCCCTGGCACAGATTTTCCTTCCCTATACCAGGCTGTTCAGATTATTTTGTGCAGTCACACTGGGTGCGTTATCTAGCTATGCTCTAATCACAGACCTGGCTGATTTGAATGACTCAGTGCCTTTAGCAACTGAGGCACTGGGGAATATGTACTCTAGTTTTTTTTATTCACCTGTAAACTGATTATTAAACTGCAGCTTATACAACAGAAGATAGCTACTGTACTTATTCACTAATGTTAGTGATGATCACTAGAAATTGAACTGGACTAGCCATATAAATACAAGAGCAAGTCAGAGGCTAGGAATCCTGCAGCGAGTAACACATCTCCTGACTCCCCAAAACCTGTCCACCATCTACAAGGCACAAGTCAGGAGTGTGATGGAATACTCCCCACTCACCTGGATGAATGCAGCTCCAACAACACTCAGGAAGTTCGACACCATCCAGGGCACAGCAACCCACTTGACAGACACCCCATTCACAAACATTCATTCCCTCCACCACTGATGCACAGTGGCAGCAGTGTGTACCATCTACAAGATGCATTATAGGACTCACCAAGCCTCCTTAGACAGCACCTTCCAAACCCACGACCACTACCATCTAGAAGGACAAGGGCAGCAGATGCATGGGAACACCACCATCTGAAAGCTCCCCTCCAAGCCACTCACCATCCTGACTTGGAAATATATTGGCCATTCCTTCACTGTCACTGGGTCAAAATCTTGGAACTCCCTCCCTAACAGCACTGTGGGTGTACCTACACCACATGGACTGCAGCGATTCAAGAAGGCAGCTCACCACCACCTTCTCAAGGGCAATTAGGGATGGGCAATAAATGCTGGCCCAGCCAGTGACACCCACATCCTGTGAATTAATTTTTTAAAAAAAATCACTAACTGCAAAAAAAAAGAGGGCAATGGTTGGAAACATTTTCTTACCTTACCACACAAAGGATGAAAGAAGATCCCTTCAGGTTTCCAATTGTGTATGTTTTGAACAGATTTGATGAGGCCCTGTCTGTCTGCTCAACTAAATGTATAAGAACCCATGCTACTGTTCAAAGAACAGCAGGGAATTTTCCCTCAACCAAGACTACTAAAACCAGATGATCTGGTTCATCATTCACATACGGTTTGTTGCACCTCATGCTTGCAAAGTGGCTATTCCCTCTACCCACTTAACTGAGCTTCAGAAAGATTAAACTGCTGGTTCCAAAGCATTTTAGGACATCATGTGGATGTGATAAAGTGCTAAACGAAATCATAGAATAGAATCAAGGGGCTAGTCTGTCCTTCATGCCTGTGCAGCTCTTTGAAATAAATGCAGGTTTGATCTTCTCTCTACAAGCTTAACATGCCACATTGGGATCTCCACTGATACAAGTGGAAGTTTTATTCCAGTAACAATTGTTCTTAAGGGCACTGAGGAAACATAAAATTGTAGAATGTTACGGCACACAAAGAGGCCATTCAGCCCAACAAGTCTGTTATGGCTCTTTGAAAGAGCTACTCAATTAGTCCTATCCACCTGCTCTTTCCCCAAAGTTGTATAAATTGTGCCCCTTCAAGTGTTTATCTAATTACCTTTTGCGAATTATTATTGAATCTGCATCCACCACACTTTCAGGCCATGAATTCCGGATCATAGCAATTGGCTGTGTTAAAACAAAATTCTCCTCTTCTAGCCTCTCGTTCTTTTGCCAATGACCCCAAATCCAAATTCTCTGGTTTACCAACCGTTCTGCTACTGGAGACGGTTTCTACTAATGTACTCGTCAAAATTAATATTTTGCGTTCAATAATTATTAAACCTACGTCAGAATGAAGTTAAAAGCAAAATACTGTGGATGCAGTATCAGAATGAAGTATTTAGCTATGAAATTTAATTATGATTTTCATAACTGGATACAACTTCCCTTTGCCAATTTTTTCCAGTAACTCCCCAGCTCCCTTTAAACACTGACCCTTGCTTCATGGATGCCTAGTGTGCTCCAAGGCCATTAATTATATTGCGAGCCTTGACTGGAAGTGCTGGCACACAACAGGCAAGCCAGACCTGCCCACAGCCATTTTCCAGCAGAGGTCATCAGACAGCGGACAAGAGCAAAAATCTATGCAGATTGCTCCCCCTCTAAATCTTACACAGTATGCCAACATTCTGCCACTGCTGCAGTTGAAAACAAAGCGCAAACTGTTGTGCTTTTATAATGATATAAAGACAACAATCATTCATAAGGGATCGTGTAAACAGTCTCAGTTCATTTATTTAAACCAGGCACATAAGAGCATATGTACATGGATAAAAAGCTTAAAGACATCAGCAGCAGAGCCGTCTGTCATGTGGTCTGCCCACAGGCCAAAGTGGAACTGAGAATGGACGTGGCACACTTCCTTTCTAGTGATGGCATGCTGCTATCCCTTAAAGGCCTATTACAACATACGCAAACTGGAACCAAACCGGAGATCTCCTGCTGGCCTTTGCAGCTCAGAGTTCATGTGTGGACTTGCTGAGTCACTGGGGGAGTAAACTGAATGCATTTAATGAGCCATATCAAAATTACAATGCTATAAACTAACTATATAAATAATTAGCTTTGTAACAGTTGTAATTTGATTCTGTTATTTGCATAAAAGCCAATAATAACTTCTCCACATGACAATATTAAGATGGGATAAATTTATTTTTAAAAAATTGCTGACATCAAAAACATTATGAACTGGATATTTCATACCAAACACCAAAAATTGTCTTATATCAAGAAAAGTTGTGGGATTCTGTATTTTGCAATTTTCAAAAAAGTCATATATGCATTTAGGTCTTAACCTTCTCCTGATGTTTGGTAAATTCAGTGTTCCTGGTAGAACTGAGACACAGACCAGGAATGATGCAGGTCTGAACTGCCAAGTTAGCTGCTCTTAGCAAGGATGCCGATAGGGGCATCGTAGTTGACTTTAGTGTCCCTGGATGGGAAGGGAAAAATAAATCTGCAGAGCTCATGTTGAATGAGGATAAGAGTAAGCTTGATGCTGGTGTCCATAATGTCAACCAGCATGCCAGTGCAGAATGTCATGAAAAGCCGATTATAGCCATGAATTACTTACGGGCATATTGAACTTTTTAAAGGAAGACTTGTGTGTATTTAAAGAAATACAAACAAGGACACTGAGCAAAAAATAGCTGATAATGTAAAATGACCACTTTCTGAAAAAATTCCTATGTGGATTATACTGACAGACCTGTCCTGAGAGAACATGGAATGTCACACCTGAAAAGGTGTTTAGGCCTTCCTCAAGCAGAGACACTAAAAAGGGAGATAGGAAAGATGCAAAAGACTAAACTTTAATCTCCTGTGGCTGCAGAGACAAAAAGATCGGATTACCACGTCTCAACAGCCATCTAAAATTCATCTCCTGTTGATTCATATCTCAGAATGTATCAAATGGTTGGAGATAAAAGAAGTGGGCATGACATTTTTCTCCCTTACAGGAATACACAGAAAATTGAGTTAAAAAGCTAGCTGCAGAACAGTGCTAGTGTCCTAGTATGCTGGTGTACGTGACAGCAACAAGATGGCCAACTAGTCACTCCTGTATTTGCAGGGAAAGTCTCTCTTTCTCTCTGTTGCAGGAGACAAGGCTCAGCAGAAGCCACAATCAAAATCAGAAATAGAACAGCTTCCTCAGCTACCCTGTGGAACCAAGAGTCTCTGACCCACTGTGAAATTGCCAAAGTCAGCTCTACTGAAATCACCCAACTTACCAGTCACAACTTTTTGCCTCACAGACAAGCCAAAGACTTATTCGTATATCTTTTTAACTTTTATTTGGATTCTTAACTTCTCATTTCTAATCTGCATATGTGTGTGTGTTGTGTTTTTATTATTTTTCTTGGGTTTTTAGTAAGTAATAAACTTACATTTTCTTTGACTCAAGAAAGCCTGGTTAAATTGGTTCCTTCTAAAAAAAAAAATACATTTAGACTGGGAAAAGGTATCCACAGGGGAAGGGATCCCTTTTAAATTAACCTTGTTGTGACCAACGGAGGGGAGCCAGCTAATTCCAAAATTGGAGTCCTGTTTGGGAAGTTAACAAATTGGGGTCTTGTCCCAGGGACCAGTTGTAACAACAGTCTAAACTCACATATACACAAGAATTAGGAGGTTTGGCCTAATTGGCCCCTCGACCCTGCTCGGACTGTGGCCTGAACTCCACTTTCCTTCTTGCCCCTGCCATAACCCTCGATTCCCTTGTCAATCAAATGTCTGTCTAACTCAACCTTGAATATATTCAAAGATTAGCCTCCACTGTGCTCTGGGGTAAAGAATTCCAAAGATTATTCCTAAAATTCTGAGGGAAGAAATTCCTCCTCATCTCAGTCTTAAAGTCGAAGACCCCTAATTTTGAAACTGTGGCCCCCTGGTTCTAGATTGCCCCATCAGGGGAACCATCCTCTCAGCAGTTATCCTGTTTCACGTTTCAATAAGGTCACTTCTCATTCTTCTGAACTCCAGCAGATATAGGCCCAACCTGCTCAACCCTTCCCCTTGAAGGGGTTGTCCAATCCCAGGTATATAAAGAAAGAGCAACAGAGAAAAGAGTAACACTGGATCACAAAGAACTGTGCTCCAGCATGATTCAGCACCTTTAAGGACGAAGGGGAAAAATTTGGAAGGAGTAAAGAAAGAAATGGCACATTTCCCAACTGATTTATATTCCAATTCCTCTGATTGGCAGGTTAAGTGGGCCCTGGAGTGGTGCATTAAATTCTTGTATGGATTCTATCAGAAACAAAGACATTTACAAAAGAAGTCTGGATAAGCAGTAAACTGGATCCAGGAGTGCCCATTGCATTAAAAACTCTCAACCAAGCCCAGTTATTCTTTCCAGGTTATTTATGACTTTACAGGGATTGGACAGTATTGACATAGTAATATTCCCATTTAATATGGCAACGTACTCAACCTTAAATCTCTTTCATCAGAGTGATGTTTAAATCACTTATATGCATGCACAATATGAATTGGAGAGAAAATGCTTTCATCATGTTCAATGATTAGCTCCATCATTACTTTCCAATGACTACCTATGGCATATCGTGTGAGTGGGTGTAGAATTGCTACTGTAATAAGGGGTTAGCTGCCCGAAATTACATGATTTATAATAGTGTCTGAGAATATTGGCCTTATTTTTAGCAGTTGGGTGCTGTCAGGAATAATTTGCCTCCAGCGAACTAAGAAAAGAAGCTTGTGTTGTAAACTGGATGTCTCTCGCTCTGCACATCACCACATAGCTCAACCATTACTTAACTAGTTCCATGTTGAATCTCAGGCAATTTGTCTTACTTCCTTGTCATTTGATGATATAGAGCTGCTTTTCAACACGTTCCAACGCGATCAAGTCTGACCATTGAAAAGCTTGCCTCCTGATAAGCAATCCTTCTCATCTCTAGATATCATCACTCCCTTATCTGTAAATTGATAGATCTGTGCTTATTGCTCCTTTAGAAGTGCCTTTCTTCTTGCTCCGAAGCTCCAAGTATCATGGCCTTCTTGCTTTTCCTTCTCCTGCATGACCTCCCATGCCGACTTCCAATCTCACTTCACCCTGGATCTCAAAACTGTGGAGACCTTCTTCTTTCAGCAACTGACACCTTTTAAAAGTCAAGCTTGGCATAATTTAACTACATTCCCTGATTTATGTTGTCTTCCTCCTTGTTTCTTTCAAACTTCTTGCACTTCATTCCTCCACCTTCATAAAAGGCCGACTCAGCAATAATATAACAACAACAATAACCTGCACTCAGATTGCACCTTTAATGTAGACAACTGAAATCTAAGCAGCGCTGAGAGAACTGTTAAGGGAAGTGACCAAAGGGACGGTCAAAGAGGGAGGTTTCTGAAGAGCTAACAAAGTGACAGGATGAAACAAACTGGGGGAAGATGCTCCATAGTTTTGATGACAAGATGGCTAACGGCTCGTACCGTACATGGGAGTACAGAGTGGAGGAAGGCACGGGGCACAGAGAAGGAGATAAAAGGTAGCCAGAGTTGGATACATTGGTGCATTGGGCTGGAAGACACTATAGAAGTAGGGACATGACTCAGCAATAAATGAGAATTGATAATGCAGAGACTAACTGACACCAATGAATGAGTCATACAAACTGAGAAGGTCCCTGGTTTGATGCATGATCATAAATGGGCTATGCCTCTTTATTAAGAGGAATTTCAATATTGGGAGACACGAGCTGCATTTTCAAGTAATGTAGTGATCTCCCAATTAGTCTCTGAGTTCCCAGGTTTAGTGAGTTGCGTTATTTGCATCACCAATTTTCCATCATCCATTCACATTTAAAAGGGACACTGGTAAGGCCTGTTGCAACCTATATTTAACATATTTAGAAAAATACTGGTTTATAATTGCACTAAATTAGGTAGTTAGATTTTTAGGTAGTTAGATTTTTCCTTCATCATTCATCTCTCACAAGGTCAATTTAAGAGTCATGTACCTCAATTCTGGGTTAATGTTTAATGTGATGTTAAGTTGTCTAATTTAGACAAATGATGAACGGGCTTGCTTAAAAAGGAGCTATTACTTTGTCTCTTGTTTTCTTTAATTTAGTTTAGTTGGCTGCTCAAAAGAGTAAAAATGATCCATTCATCTAAAGTTAAAATGTATATGGGTTGCAAAATTGCACACTTGAGTTTTTTATTGAGTCTTTCTCATTTAAGTGAAAAATAAATAGAATTAAATTGGATGGTCTGGAGGAGGGGCTAATGTTTCATAGCCACAGTTGGACGAAAGTGATTAACAGGTTGTCAAGTTTATTGGTATTAAACATTTTTAAAAAGCTGCAAAAGTTGGCAGGTGAATTAAAAGCAAAGAACACTTCAAATATACAGCAGGTCTGTCCACATTTTTTAAAGAGAAAGACAATACACTGTTGGAAGATAAAATGCAAGTCAAACTTCAGAACTTCCTCTTCCTTGCCTCACTTTTTGCACCCAATTGGTATGGAAGAACTTACTTCTCTCTCATTTTTGGTTCTGACAAAGGGTTACACACACTATACTCAAGTTGTCTTTCTCTTTACAGATGCTGAAGAACCCACTCCGTTGTTTGCAACCTTTTCTCCTTCAGTTATTAGCACGATTAGGCTCGTGTCTATTTATTTAATTCTAGCAATGTCAAATTGAAATTGCCATCTGCTTGTAAAGTAATTAAAAACAAAATGTTGTGCAGAGCAGCAGTCCCTGTATTGCAGAGACAGATATTTGAGCAAACTAAACAATCTATATCCATCTCCCTCAAAGGCAATTAACGATGCACAATACTAGCCTTGCCAACAACACCCATATCTCATGAATGAATTAAAACAAAACAAAAAATATTTTATGGATAATGTATACTTTGTTGATTGCTCCACAACAACTATCCTTTTGAGAGAGATACAATGACTTATGCATGCCTCTTGGGGGTATCTTATTGGTAGTGCACAAATAAAAGTATTTACCCGCACCATCAAATATTAACCTGAAAAGGGGGAGCACAAACCCTTAGAAGGGAAAGCCTCTGGGGAAACTACTTGCCCATAAAAGTTGCAAATTCCAGTTAGAATTCAGTAAGACCTCATTTTAAATTTTTCTGTTTTAAGTTGTTTCGATTTAACTTTGTGTTTTTAATGGGGCCAGTATTAAGTGTTTTGCATTGGGTTTTTCATTTTAATGCCATTTCGCACTGGGTGTGTTGTAGGCTTGCATGACCCGAGTGGAGCCATTTTGGAGCGGCCCCTCCCACTGGCTGCCTCTCCAGCTTGTGGCTTACTTCTGCTACCTAGCTGCTCTCACTCGGTGTAGGCTGCTCCCAGCCTCGTGCCACTCACAGCAAGGGGTTTGGGAGAGGGAAGTGACGAGTGGGAGGATTGGAGAGCAGGAGAGATGGTGAGTGAGGAAAGTAGAAAAAAGTATTAGCGTATATCTTTTAAGTTAAAAATAAAAGTTATTTTAAGGATATAGTAATTCAGCAATATACAGTGTATAAACTTACAGGTATGCTTCTTTTTTTCCCCTAACAGGAAAAGTCCTACAGAACCTAACTGAAGGTTTTACAACGGTTGTAATTTGATTTGCTTAATGTTGTTTCATTTAAAAGTTACTTTCAGGAATGCAATTACAATGTTAAGTGAGGAATTACTGTAATGCACTGACCATGAGCATTTATTGTACTGTTGCTTCACTTTTGACTTAAGCAGGGGTTGACAACCTTAACAAGACAAGTCATTTTTAAAACAGAGTCAAAAACACACCTTAAGAGTTGCAGTGTGGTTACTGAAATGTCAATAATAATGTAAAACAGGATAGAGCTATTTCAACAACATCTTAAAGATTTTTACAAAAAGCTGTTAATTGAATGATACTTTTTCACAAGTACAATGTTTTAAAAAAAAGGTTTTAGAAAATGAAACAAACCATTTAATGACCATCAAAATGGGTTTGATTGATCAGGGTCAGGAGCTACATGAGAGACCTTACTGAGTCTGAGTCTGTCGTGTTCCAGTATGTTATGAATTTTCAGTCAATACTTTATATTTTTAAAAGCCACAAAAGGTTACAAAAATATGGCTGGTGAGGATCACCTGACTCCTCTTCTAGATTGAAATACTCCCCTGTCTCAAGAGGGAAGAGAAGGAATTTTCAGACTGATGTTGACTCAATGCCTTTTCCCCGAAACGAATTCAAAAGGGTAACTAGAAATTGAATGGGTCATTCAAGTATAAAAAGACATCATCTGTCTCAAACTCTCAAGGTGGGAAAGTCATCACACAGGATGTATAATCGACCTGGCTACCCACTTTATTTGGAAAAGGGCTTTGGATTTATTAAAAAAAAAGGGTCATAAGGGCGAGTCAGCCATGCTTGTTGCCTGCTTTTAAAGCAGCAAGAAGCTGTCCTGGACAGAGATTCGATCAGAAAGCCTTCGAACCAACTGTAGTTAACCAAGCAGGCTAGGTAATAAACAGCAATATCTCAAAAATGGGAGAAGGACTCTCCCCAATCTATTCAAACTTCAAATTCACTTGAGAAACAACCTCCTGAAAATTCAACTACAAGAAGCCTCACAGCTTATTAAATAAAACTCTGCTTACAAGACCTTTAACTCACTAAAAGCATCAATTCATCTAAGAAAGTATAGGCCCGGCATGAAGGGGAGAAGGACAATTATACATTGTAATCATAAGTTTGCCCCCATCTGTATTTCGTCTTTGTGAGAGTGATAATGGAAATCTGTGGGATAATAAATAACCTCCCTTATTTTAAAACTCACAAACAGGCTTGGGTTTATTTAAAGTGGGACAACAACTCTGAGGGTAAGAAAACACACCCCCCCTCACATACAAAATGTTTTCATCACGAACAGTGAGAAAACACAGAGGGAAAAATTTTCCCCCTGTCCGGGGTGGGGGAGGAGGAGCGCGGGAGCTGGCGTGAGCAGGCTCGCCGCCATTTTATATGGGCGGGCCAATTAAGGCCCAGCCAGTGTGACGTCCGCCAGGAAGCACTATGCACTCCATGTGCGGACTGAGGGAGGGGCTTCCCTCAGCTGGGAATGCGCTCTTTCTCGCATGCGTGCGAAAGAGCACTCTGATCTCCCTGAGGCTAAGAGCTGCCTCAGAGAGATCACCTCAGAATTAAAACTTTTAAGTTATATATAACTGAATGTAATGCATTAATTCCAGCATTAAGTATATATCTACATAGGGTGTACGCTTCACAGAAGTGTTTTCCCCTTTCATGAGTACCATCAGAAACAACCGTGTAGAGCTGAAACTTTGACAAGCAGTGTATCAGCAAAACTCCACAACAGGGCTTTTGTTGTATGCCTCTAATGAAAAGTATTGACAGAGTACAACTGAATCAGACAAAAGGAGGAACTTAATGGATTTAATACAAGTGAAAAATTATAAATGGAGAAAATAATGGGACCCTAGATAGACAAATTTTCATGATCAAATGGTTTCCACCTCAGGGAAGTTAAAACAAGTGAGGAAATGCCAGACAATTTTATTTTAATTTTCCAAAGCTTTCTAGACTCAGGAATTATGTCCTTGTATTGATAAAATTGCAAATGCGTCTCTAATATTTAAGATTAGTTGTTAGAAACAGGGAACGACAGATCTACAGGTTGAGCATCAATCGTGGGGGAGTTTCTGGAATCTATCATCCGAAACAAAATGGCTGAGCACACATAGGGCAGAATTTTACAGCCCCGTTTTGGCAGGGAAGGGGGCTGTAAAATGCGGAGGGCCATTATAAATGCCATTGACGACAGCGGGAATGTCAAATCCCACTGTTGTAAAATTCTGCCCATAAAAACAACAACTTGCTTTAGAGAGACATTACAAAACATTCCATTAGGATTGCGAGCAAACACTGAACAGGAAGGGGAAAGAGGGAGGGGGTAACAGAATGAGGAGGGGGCAAGACACAAGTTGAAGAGAAGAGCCTTAAACAGACTTCTGAAGGGGAAGTACATGGTAGCGATGCTGAGAGATTCAGAAGGGGCTAGGCACATTGATTGGAGCATTAATGATGGATTGGAACTTGAAAACTGCAGTGTTTTAGCCTCAGCCCTTTAAACATAATTGTAGTACAGATTGGCCTAAATCCATCAAAGAGCAACCTCTTCCAACCCAACAGGCTTAGGGAGTTTAATGAGCTGCAGGTGAGCTGTAATTGAATTGGCTTTATTAATTTAATGAAAGTGCTTATATTCATAGTGTCTTTCACAATCTTAGGTTATCGCAAAGCATTTCACAGCCAATGAAATGCTTAAGTGTAATCATTGTTGTGCTGTAGAGAAATTGCCTATTGTTCTTTGAATAGTGCTATAGTATCTTCTACATGCACCTGAGAGAGTTGAGTGTAGAAGGGGCACTGGCTTCATATCTCATCCAAAGATGGCCCTCTAACAGTAGAGCACTCCCTCAGCAGTGCATTGAAGTTTCAACCTAGATTATGTGCTCAAGTCTAGTGGGATTTGAACACACATCCTTCTGACTCAGATGCCTTACCACTGAGCCACAGCTGCCGCTTAAAACAAGCTGGGGGTCTCGAGAAAGGAATTTACAGGCCGGATTTAGCCCACATCTTGCAAGCTGATCGCTCCCATCTGGGAGTGAATGCGTTGCCTGACATGATACAGATACATACATATCAGGAGATCTTCAGATCAGTCCTTAGAGCGGGCTGAGTTAGTGGATCTGAGCGAAGGTTGACAGAAGTACATTACTGTCACATTCCCTTAGCTCAGGGAGGTTAAAAAGCAGCTAGGTTCTTGCTTCAGCCACCTTGTCATGCCTGTGGATTGTCACAGAATCACACAGTGCAGAAGAGGCCCTTCGGCCCATCGAGTCTGCACTGACACGTGAGAAACACTTGACCTTCCCAACCTAATCCCATTTACCAGCACTTGGCCCATAGCCTTGAATGTTATGACGTGCCAAGAGCTCATCCAGGTACTTTTTAAAGGGATGTGAGGCAACCCGCCTCCACCACCCTTCCAGGCAGTGCATACCAGACTGTCACCACCATCTGGGTAAAAAAGTTTTTCCCTCATATGCCCCCTAAACCTCTTGCCCCTCACCTTGAACTTATGCCCCCTTGTGACTGACCCTTCCACTAAGGGGAACAGTTGCTCTCTATCCACCCTGTCCATGCCCCTCATAATCTTGTACACCTCGATCAGGTTGCCCCTCAGTCTTCTCTGCTCCAATGAAAACAACCCAAGTCTATCCAACCTCTCTTCATAACTTAAATGTTTCATCCCAGGTAACATCCTGGTCATCTCCTCTGCACCTCCTCCAGTGCAATCACATCCTTCCTATAATGTGGTAACCCGACTGCACACAGTGCACCAGCTGTGGCCTCACCAGTTCTATACAACTCCAACATTTGTAATCTATGCCTCGATTGATAAAGGTAAGTGTCCCATGTGCCTTCTTCACCACCAACCCACTAACATAACCCTCCGCCTTCTGAGATCTATGGACACACATGCCAAGGTCCCTTTGTTCCTCAGAACTTCCTAGTGTCATGCCACTCATTGAATACTTTCTTGTCAAATTACTCCTTCCAAAGTGTATCATCTCAAACTTTTCAGGGTTAAATTCCATCTGCCACTTATCTGCCCATTTGACCATCCCGTCTATATCTTCCTGTAGAACAAGACACTCAACCTTACTGTTAACTACCCAGCCAATCTTTGTGTCATCCACAAACTTACTAATCCTACCCCCCACACAGTCATCTATGTCGTTTATATAAATGACAAAAATAGGGGACCGAGCACAGATCCCTGTGGTACGCCACTGGACACTGGCTTCCAGTCACTAAAGCATCCTTCTGTCATCACCCTTTGCCTTCTACAACTAAGCCAATTTTGAATCCACCTTATCAAATTACCCTGTATCCCATGTGCCTTTGCCTTCTTTATAAGTCTCCCATGTGGGACCTTGTCAAAGGCTTTGCTGAAATCCATATAAACTACATCAACTACACCACCCTCATCTACACACCTGGTCACCTCCTCAAAAAATTCAACCAAATTTGTTAGGCATGATCTCCCTCTGACAAAGCCATGCTGACTATCCCTGATCAAACCTTGCCTCTCCAAGTGGAGATAGGTTCTCTCCTTCAGAAATTTCCCCAGAAGTTTCCCTATCACTGACGTGAGACTCACTGGCCTGTAGTTCCCTGGCTTATCTCTACAACCCATCTTAAATAGTGGAACCACATTAGCTGTTCTCCAGTCCTCTAGCACCTCCCCCGTGGCCAGAGGGGAATTAAAAATTTGTGTTAGAGCTCCTGTGATCTCCTCCCTTGCCTCCCTCAGCAGTTTGGGACACAAATCATCTGGATCTGGAGAATTGTCCACTTTTAAGCCTGCCAACACCTCCAATACCTTGTTACGCCCCATATCAATTTGCTCAAGAACCTCGCAGTCTCTCTCCCTGAGTTCGATACCTTCATCCTCATTCTCTTGGGTGAAGATGGATGTGAAGTATTCATTCAACACTCTACCGATGTCCTCTGGCTCCACCCATAGATTGCCCCATTGGTCCCTTACGGGCCCTACTCTTTCCCTGGTTATCCTCTTCCCATTGATATACATATAGAATATCTTGGGATTTTCCCTACTTTTACCAGCCAGAGCTTTCTCATATCCCCTCTTTGCTCTCCTAATTGCTTTCTTAAGCTTCACCCTGCACTTTCTGTACTCCACTAATGCCTCCGCTCATTTGCTTCCCTTGTACCTGCTAAAAACCCCTCTTTTCCTTCTCATCGTAACGTAATATCTCTGGTTATCCATGGTTCTCTGGGCTTGTTACTACTCCCTATCACCCCAGAGGGAACATGTTGAGCCTGTACCCTCCCCATTTCCTTTTTGAATGCCCCCCACTGCTTCTCTGTAGATTTCCCCACAAGTAGCTGTTCCCAGTCTACCTTGGCCAGATCCTGCCTTATTTTAATAAAATCCACTCTCCCCCAATCCAAAACATTTTTTTGCAACTTGTCTATTTCTTTGTCCATAACAAGCTTAAACTGTACCATGCTGTGGTCGCTATCACTAAAATGCTCCCCCACCACCACCTCAGCCACCTGTCCGGCTTCATTCCCCAGAATTAGGTCTAACAATGCACCGTCCCTTGTTGGACCCTCTACATATTGACCTATGAAGTTCTCCTGTACACATTTCAAGAAATCTATTCCATCCAAGCCCTTAACACTATATCTATCCTAATTAATGTTGGGAAAGTTGAAATCACCTAATATAATTACCCTATTATTGCTTTTACACACCTCCACAAATTGTGCACATATTTGCTCCTCAAGTCAAGTGAGGAAATGATTTGAGTTCACCTAGGAGGCCCCCAAACTCGAAGCTTAACAATGCTTTCTAGGCTGGCATTAAGAATGGATCATTGGGCAAGAACTCAAGTCTGCCTGTGCTGGTGGGACCATATTCCAATAGTCATCACAGCAAAGGAGGGGAAGAAATTGGGAAGAGGACAAACAAAAGCAGTCCAATGCTGGTTTTCAACATTGATCTGCACAATGGTCCCTGGTAGTTTTTTTTTTAAAACACTAAAATGTTTCTACAGTAACTGAAGTCAGATTGGCCCCTTTAACAATGGCTGTTTAAATACAATGTTAATTTGAGTTATTGATAAACCTTTGATTTTGTAAAAAATAAGATTGGCTGGCTAAGATAAGTGGTTGGAGTGAGATTTTTTTCAGGTTTTATTCAGTTCATTTTTCCTTGGAAAAGATCTGTAGATTTATTGCTGCAATTAAGTTGCTGGCTTTCCTGAATCTCTAGTCTATTGGTGCTGACACAGGCGAGCTGAGTAAAAAGCAGCTTAGGTGAATAGTTCTGATAAAGAATTATTTTCTAATCCAGTGGGGATTTCCTCTTTTAATGATGTCAACAGCCAACATTACAAAGACTGCAGGATACATTATGGAATCACACGTTTGACAGGGCTTGCAGCCCCAGAAAGCGGGGAGTGGATTGTACGATTAGATATAGAATTGGATCTAAAACCCTGCTACATTACTCAAATAGCTCATCCCTCGTGTTCAAGGTCTCCCTATTGTTCTGTGCCGAAGCAAAGCGTCATTGTGACCTGAAGCAAACACTGATTTTATCCACCTTTCATCTGAATCAATGGGCCTTGCAACCTCACACCCCAAATTACACATTAGGATGTTGACAGAGTTACAAGTCAACACCACGTAAATAAGTGGGCATCTTTCCTAATGTTGTCTTCCACCTGGAGTAATTGGCATCATCATGCATCTGGAACTCAGTACAGGAGGTTTGAATGAATTAAGATGTTGAGTTAAAAATGTTAAGCCACATTGACAATGAGGATTTAATGTGGAATTAGAGTTGCTTCTATTACTGCTGCATTTGTACACCATTACTGCTTGCATTTGGCTCAGTCCAATCAAAAGCATCGTTCATAATCTGGCAAGAAATTAATGCTTAGGTTACAAGTAAAATTTGAGAACTGAATCAAACTGAGTCTTGCTTTTCTGCTGTCGGGGAACTCAGGAAAACAAAACTAACTCTAAACTGTTAGCTTGTTTAGGAGCTTACTTTTTTCGTTGGGGCAGATGACTGGCCATTTAGAGTACAATTGGAATACAAAACAATTTGCGGGTACACAACTGAATAATTTGACTAGAGCTTAAAATCAAGATTTCCTTCACAACTGCAGTAGTATTTCAGTAACACATGCACGTGCACACACGCAATATTAGAGACATTCTACTTGAACAGGAAATGGCCTGTTTGGTTTAAATTCAGCCAACCAAATATCAGCTGGCTCACATAATTAATTGCAGGCAGAATGCAAGAACATTGATTTTCACAACAAAACTTGGCACACTGGACAACAACACAAATACCATTGTGATTTATGTTCAAAAATGTTGTACCATGTCACCAGTAGCCCTTCTTTATTGATTACAACTTGTAAAGGAAAAAAAAGGCAGAGTCCACAAACTTAGCCCCACTTTAGACAGTCCTGGTTTCACTCTCAAACCACAAAAGAAACCCAAGGCAGGAAGGGCAAACTTCAAATCCAGTTTAAATACAGGTTCCATGCTTTGCATTTCAACCTCATCTCCTTTAAATCTCATCTGCTATAGCACGAGGTGGTGAGACCCATTCCAAAATCACCTTCATTTCCTGTTATAAGCAAGCTGATCTAATAATTTGGAACACAAAGCTGAATGCTGACTCTCTCATATCCTTGTCCCTTCTCCAATTACTGTTGCTGACATTGTTTTTCGAAAAAATTGCATCTTTAACCTTATGCAAATGTTTATAAGAACAAGCCCTTGTCGAGACAGTACTGGCAAATGTACTGACATTAGAAAAAGAGACAACGGAATAAGAATTCCAAAATCCTGACTGACTTCGATTTGTTTTTAATAAGATAGGACAGAGACACAGAATAATACAAAGTGAAAAACACTTAAGTACAGGTCCCACGGTCTGATATCCAGGCATATTTTAGTTAAGAACTAGTGATGGCTTAGTGAGGTTCTCCAGTAAATAGCTGAGCCATATAGATTAGGAAGGTCCAGGTTTAATCCTCAATCTGTACCGAGTTAGCTCATCTCAGGTAGCAGGAGAGCTGCGAGAATTACTGCCTCTGGGTCACAAAAGGGAAAAAAAAAAAATCAGTGCTAATTTCCACCCAACAACTCCTATTGGAGTGGAAGTCCATATGTGTGGATGTCAGGTTAGGGTAGGAATAGTGCCAAGTGTAATATTCCCTACAGCCAAATAATCTTCGACTCACAACACCCATACATGCATAAGTCACTTGGGCAAGGAACTAGCAGAAAATGCCTAGTACTTGCAGAGCTGTACAAGCAAGGAGCTTTCAAGAGAGAAGAGGATATTGGTGCAAAAAATAAATAAGGGTCACAAGATCAAGGTCTCAAAAGGTCACAGTCAGCGTAAAACTGGTCAAAAACATATATACTGATGGAGCAAAAGATAATTGTGATGTCCAGGTTTATAAATAGACAATCAGATGTACCAAACTAGATTTGGCTACAGATTTGAAAAGCAATGTTAAGTGTAAAATTGGCTGGTGGGAAGTTTGCAGCATCCACTACCTTAGCTTCATTTATAATGAGACACCACGCTAGCAGCTCTGAGTGAAACCTGATGTACAGCTACTGGACTCAATGAGGCTGGCCATCAGCAAAGTGCAATAAATATGGATCCTGGTAAGTTTACTCCGGGTTCCAGCAAGCAATGTGGAGCTTGAGCATCGGGAACTGGTTGCACTAGCACAGGTCCAGCTTGTTATCAGACCAGCTTTGGATAGCAATTCTCATCTGGCTATTGCACGTGTATATCTGCAGTAAGGTTGCGTAACAGTACCTCAAAATCAAGACAGCTCAACTCCTCAAAACATTATGCAAACAAGCCATTTCATGCCAGTCCTAATGGAGCTCCAGCATGCGGTGTACCATGGAATGGGGCCACACACTCTGCTTTGCTGAGTTCCCAGTATCAGTGGTGATGCCACGGGGAAATACTCAGTGGAGGCTGGGTATTTTCCCTACCTGACGTGGAGCAGCAAGATAGGGTGGTGTTCTCTGGCTAGGTTTGCAAACATTTTGGCTGATTCAAAATATCACTAATGGGCAGGGGCCTACGCACACTCTGCAAGGTGGTCAGGTGGGTGACAGAATGTGAAGGAGGGAAAACAAGTGTATTTTTTTTGAACAAAAAGGCAAGTAAAATTATTGAGCATTAATTTATAGTTCCTTTGGTTTAAGTTGCTAAAAAAAAAATACTTTCTAAACAGCTTAAATTTACAAAAATGCTTTCTTTCCCAATTGCAGAACTATCTTGTGTTAAAACACAAAACTATGCAAAGTCACTGTTAGTGTTGGGGTTCTGAGTAATTGGGGAGAGAAAAAAAAATCAATACAAACTGTTACTAGAAAACTAATCTGTCAATACAGAAAACCTCTTGTTGTAAAAGGGAGTGAGCTGCGAGGGTAAATGTAATCCATCTGGCTGTGCTTTTTAGCTTTTACTGATAACACACGTTATGCAACAAGTCATTTCTCTAGCGAGAGGCACTTGTAGACCTGTCAACCATTCATCAGCAATAAAACAAACTAATGACCATATATGGAAGCACTTCCTGCTCATAATGACCTGCTGCAGCCAGCTCTTACTGTTACAGATTACAACCAACCCATTCATAAAATGCGAGGGGCTGCCTGCTTTCACTTCATGGGTCAGTGATGGGGGAGGGGCACATCACATGACAAAAATACCTCCTGATGGGAGGAAACAACTGATTGAGCAGATGTAGACTGGTTGAAGTTTTGCCATTTGTGATACATTTACATTGCAAAACGGCTGCAGGGTTCAATTATTCAATATTAGAAGCAGCTCCTGGTGTTGTGGTAACTTACATTTATAAGCATTTTTTTACACAATAAGAGTGCAACTTCCATGTATACACATGCTAAGTTTCTTATCCCAGCAACATGCAAGCCTCAATAAAATGTAGGTTTTATTACATGGAGCAAGCATGCTGGAGGGATAGGCTGAGAAGGATAGCATGTTTTTTTGTTTGCTCTTGGGGTTCAAGCTTTGCTGGCAGGCCCTATAATTATTGCCCATCCCTAATTGCCCTTCAGCAGGTAGTGGTGAACTGTCTACAACTAAGTGGCTTGCTAAGCCACATTGGTATGATCTGGTGTCAAATGCAGGGCAGCCAAGGACAGCAAACAACCTCCCCTGAAAGATGTTAGTGAACCAATAGTTTCATGATTATTATTAATGAGGCTACTTTTTTTATTCCAGAAATAATAATGAATTGAATTTGAAACTACCCCAATTGCCATGGTCGATTTGAACTTGTGTCTACAGATCATTAGTACATGCCTCTGGATTACTAGTCCAGGAACGTTACCACTGCACTACCATCCTCAATGCCTTTGGCATGAATTATATTCCCCTCTTCCTTTCATTCCAAATCCTCAAATTGTCCTGATTTCTCCCCCCTACCACATGTGGTTGCATCAGTGATCTACAATTGTGAAAAGGGAAGCAATTTTCGTAAGATAAATGCAGATATGTATTTGCTCTCTGTGGAGCCCAATTTCCTGACAAAGATGTTTCCAAATCACCAAATGCAGTCAAAAGAAAAGAGAGAGAGAATAAAAATACTCACGGCTTTCACAGTGATAATCTGGTACAAACTGCTCATCGCTGTCTGGAACCTGAGCTGGATTATGAAGAGAAGGAAAATTTTAGAATTGTAAAAGTTTTCTTCATTTCTTTCCCCCACTCTAAACAGCACTCTGGTTATATGGGAAGCTTATTCTTAGGACCAGTGAAACTGGCCCAATAGCAGTGGTGACTTTTGTTGGGGTCTGATTCTACACATGTATATTCCCCAGAGGCTATTCTAGATAGGGGATGATAATAGGCTATTTGGCAATGAGGATAATAGGGGATGATAATAGGCTATTTGGCAATGAGGATAATAACTCCTAAGCCGGATCCTGCCCTCAGCCAATATTTGTACCCATACACTTTCTAGCAAAGGTCACTGGTGATCAGGAGAGGAAATCCTTTGTTGACTCACTCTTGTCCATCAACCCAGGCTGATTACAGCACTCTGGCAGAGGTCAGCTAACAGCACACCACGGGAACTATACTTGATTTACCTAGTCTGTACAACTTGGTAGGATAATAAATGGTGCAGTTACTCACTGAATCACTGACAAAGTGCTGGATGCCATTCATATGCTGCTTAAAGAACATGATTCACATTACAAATTAGCAATAGCCACGAACACACAGCAAAGCCTAATTATTAGTAGGTTTCCAATATAAATTACTGCTCCTGATCAACAGTTAAAGAAAATATGGATATTTAATGGATGCAGGCTAAAGTGTCTTTTGTAGAGACATTCCCTCTACAGGAACCAGCAGTGATATGCACACGGCACAAGCTCTTTGACCAGGCGTCAGTCAGTCAGTCAGAAGCTGTGTAGTGGCCACTCAGTGCAAGACTAATGCACACAATTGGGAGTTTGGGAAAAAGAGTGACTGTAAAGTAAAAGGCAACAAATATTTTACATGGAATATGCCGTCACCCTCACAGCAAATCATTGTTTACTTTAATAATATCCTCTCAAGACCAAACAGGATAAATGAAGAGATAATCTTTAAACCACGTAGTATTGAATTCTAAATCAAGCTTTGTTCAGAAATCAAGGCTCCATTTCCACTCTCTACCACTACAGACTTATAGCCTGGAATAAATGTTTAACTTAGACAGTTTTCTCCCTCCTCATCACAGAACTTTATAGCACAACAGCAGTTGTTGTTTATAAATACTTGCTGTAAAGTTACTATTTGAAATAAGATACTGATTTCCAGCTGATGAAATATTTAGCTCAGTGGTGAGTGCTGATATTTGGCCTCATCTTTGGATTCTCAGGCCATAGGTAGCCTGAGCAATGTCACACCCATTCAACAACTTTATTTCTGAAGATTTGCAGATGTTCCCAGTGCTTAGCATAAAGGATGGTCTAGTGCAGTCCAGAGGTATATTGACAGAGATGACTGGAAAGCAGTATTGGAGACCCCCTTACACTTCCCCCATTTTAATTAACAACATGGAAGGCTGCCTTTAAATTTTGAAATATCTCAGCATTCACTAAAAGTAAGTAAGAACATGGGTGAAATGTTGAGATACTCACACTACTGGCAGGGTTTATATGAATGAACAGTTCATCAGATATATGTAATGAACAGTTCATCAGATATATGTAATGAACAGTTCATCAGATATATGTGGAGGCACCATTTGTGCTTTTCCATCCATTGAAAATCACAAGATCAGTGCTTTTCAGCATTTCTTAAATGTTATTTCCAATGAAGTGGAGTTCTGTGGGACTGAGGAAATCTGGTATTCAAAGGGCTGGCAAAGATTTTTTAAAAATAAAATGCAATGAAGTCTACTCCAGGACTTGCTCTTGATCATTTATGCTACTTTCCTCCTAAAAGCCGTAATCCCTCTCTAATGGTCTAAGGCAGGGCTGTGGAACTTACGGCCCGTTGCTCAATTTCATCCAGCCCACAGTGAGATTTCTAGAAAATATAGATCTATGACAGTAGCGCCTTCAAAATAGCATTTATCATCATGGTTATGAATTTGCTTTGGATAAAAACGTCAACTAAATTACTATAATTTATACTATAAAACAACAATATAAGATTCAAATTCAGCCATCACATTAAAACAGCAGGCGAGTTGAACATTCTGTATTCTCTCTAAATAAACTAAGTTGATTTTTTTATCTATGATCCATGACTGATTTTGTCTATGTGTGAATGGCTTGTGATAAGAGAAAGATTCCCCACCCCGGTCTAAGCTTTTGTCATCAATTAGTGGAATCAGCCATAATTTGTCCCTGTACAATCTAACAAAATTGCCTTTATCAAGAGTATATAATAAATATAAAGATCGAAAATTGCTGTATACACATAGGAAATGTCTGAATAATTATTAATTCTCACTTTTACCATATGATAATCTATTAACTGGTTAGTGAAAACACCTCTAATTAAAAGGGACATTGTCCTGTTGCACTTTAGGCAATGTATTATCATAGGTTTAAACTTTTTATGCTGACCGAAACTGAACACAGAGCAAACAACATTTTCAGATGTAAAAGAAATAATAGATTAAATTAATGTTATACTGCAGAACTGTATACAATTCAATCAATAAATAAAACATTCAGCATAAATAAAATGTTTAAATGGGGCTGGGGGAGGGAAAACTTGGGAGTTAAGGAAATTTTTAAAAAAATATGCTGAAATACAGAACAAATCCCTGATGGGGGCGGGAGACAGAACAATAGTTTGGATAGAAACCCTCAACTCCAGCTCAAACGCCAAAGACCTGTGTACTTCTATATTTTCTATTTTTATAAATTAAAGGAGTTTCCTAGGTTAGTACATACAGCATACTGAAATGAGATACCAAGGTGTATATCTCTCAGCAGAAGCCAAGCACCCACAGGAACACTACCAGGCAAGAATGGGTATCCAAATCTATCTTCTCCTCTCCAGTGCTGAAAATACTGGCTCTTGCCGCGATGTATTTCCAAAGGAGCTGGCAATTTTTTTTTTATAAGTGTCTCACCCATTCTTTATCTGGGAGCCAAACCAATGAGTATCCGCAAGCTATTGGACCATGAAGGGCATCGGAACCAAACCTGCACCGTCTTCACCTGGTGGCCAGAGGCTGGCTTTCCGGCAGGAGTTCCTGGATAGATGGACTTTCTCCTTACCTGGACACAGAGGCCAAGTGTCATCAGATTTGTTACAGCCCAGGAGGATGAGATCATTTGGCTGATTGGGCTCATGTTGGCTCTTTCAAAGCCCTACCCACTTACTCCCACTCTCCTGACCTTCCCCCATAGGCGTTTAATGTTTTTGCCAAGTGCAAGGCTACAACTGGGCAGATTCAGAAGATTTAATTATTTCATCCATGCCAAGAATCACCCCCGCCACCACACACCAACCCCCACGCCCCAATCTTTAGCAAAGAGAATCAAGAGGGTTCACTCAACCACATTACTGGATGAACACACCACCAGATTTCTCAATCTTTGGCACAGGGCGGGCAAATGTGCATAAAGAATTTATTAAACAAACAAACAGCAGGATTCATTACAAACGTTCAGTGAAAACTGAAAATAAGCCTTGGCCCAGCAATCTGTTTTATTCTCTTTTGAAGGATTGTGATGTAGTATTTTTGGGTTGGTTCCTCCAGAGCCTAGTTATATAGAAATACATATTGAGGGACAGCAAGAGGCTTGGCAAGTTATTAGTTTAAGAGTTAAGCTCCATTTAAGCGTTAGACTTCATGGGTTGTCTGAACTTGTGTAGCGTTTGATTTTTTTTGACGGTTTCCGATTTCAATCCAGGCAAAGTAACAATGAAGGGGTGAAAATTGAACTCATCGCGCCCTCAGACTGTCTCATCCCACACCTCCCCACACACTGTTCAGTATGTGTTTAGACACAAACGTGAACTTGCGACCACTACAGGAATTCCTGTGCACGCAGTTCAAAGTATTGGGGGGGGGGGGGGGGGATTTTTTTTAAAAATTTGCAAGATGTGTGAAAAAGCACCCAGATTTAACTCACGTGCTTTCCACAAGTGTAACCATCCGTTCATTCAACAGAATCTACACCCGCCCCGCCAAACCAAGGGGAGGAAAATCCGCATGTTTCCCATTAATCGTCAACGACACTGGTGTTTTGGAATTGGTGGGTTTAAAATCCTGGCACCACAAAAGTCCCTTAAGTAGATGCTAAAGATTAAAGCCCTGTGAACTGTCAGTTTCAGAGACTTTGTGCAATTACTTTAATTTATTTCATTCCAACTTCTTCAGCCGCCAAGAAGCTTAATTAACTCTGGTTGACTCTCAAATGTTTTGTGCTGGGGGCAAGCACGAAGCTCGGCGGCCGAAGTACCGACCAGCTCCAACTACAGCTCAACGATGTTTGCAAAGACTAAGAGAGGGAGAAATATTACAGACTGACAAAGAAACAAAAACAGTGAGTCATGGAGCAAAAGGAAAAAAAACATGTTCACAAATTGTCAGACTTTAGTTCCAGATGAGGAATGAGGATGAAAAATCCCCACTAACACTCCCAAGATATATATTTTTTTCAAACTCACCTTCTGCAAGCCAAGTCTCTTGAAGTTGACTTAAATCCTGGAAGAGATCTGGAAAATTAAGAATGAAAAATAAAGTTAGGGTTATATTTAAAAGTGCAGTTTCTCTCAGTTCAGTGCCTCAGTTGGGGCACTTTTTACTGTTACGACTCGCGCAGAAGCCAGATTTCGGATATAGCTTGTTACCTTCTGAATCCTGAGTTAATTCTTTGGTGATGAATCTTCGCTTTCTGGTGACCACCGGCCGCTCGAAGTTCCCAGTGTCGTGCACTTTCTACAGGTTAAAAATAAGCAGGGAAAACTTTTAACCGGCAGTCAAAACGTATTGATGCCATGAATGGATTCAACCCACAACATCACCCCACCACAGTCATTTCTTGCGTACTCGTGTTAGTTTCCCTATCTTTACAACTTTCGTAATTTTTCCATTATTTTTACAAATTTAATCTTCACACACACACGCCTGCAGATTCAAGAAAGATCGCGACTCAAGACGAAAACATTTTTTTAAAAAAACAATTCAACTTTTTGGCTCCATTGTTCAGAAAGCTCAATAGTGGCACTAAATTTTTCAGAATGATTGTACTCACGTTTGAAAATGTGTAAGGCACTTGCTGATCCAAGTAGCCATCCATCCTGTGTTCCATTGTTAACCGTTTATGAGTATTTAGACTGGATTTGACAACAAGCTTCGATCAGCCTGCGGAGATGGTGGTTGGTTTGGTGGGGTGGGGGCGGGAGGGGGGGGGGGTGGGGTGGGGAGAAGGGGGGGTGCAGAGATCATGAATGAACGAGCGAAGCATGCATAAATAATAAGCTTCATTCACAAAAAAAAATCTAAGAGACAGCCTGCAGGCAATGAGCGGCTGGTCTCCCAGAGAAACAAACACAGTCTCTTAAAGCGAGGATGTACCCATTTCGAGACGGACCACATTTTTTTTTTCCGCGTTTTGGTCCAAAGGTACAGTGAACGAGCGTTCGGGTTTCATTTTCGGTTATGCAGGTTCAGCAACTGATAGAAATCGTCGAGTAAAAGTCAAGAAAGGCCTCGCGTTTCTATAGTGCCAAAGTGCTTTACAGCTAAAATCAAAAGTACTTTTGAAAGTGGAGCCATTGTCCTAATACAGGAATGTCAGCAGCCAATTTGCACACAGCTAGCTCCCACAAGCAGCAAGATCACAATGAGCAGATAATCTATCTTTTGCAATATAGACATTGGGATAAATATTGGACAGGTCACCAGGGATAACTCCCATGCCCCTCTTTGAAATAGTGCCATGGGATCTTATATATCCACTGGAGGTAAAAGGTTGGGGGTTGATTTAACTTCTCATCCAGGAAATAACACCGCTGACAGTGCAGCATTCCCTCAGCACTGCACTGGTGTGTCAGCTTAGATTTTTGTGCTCAAGTTCTGGAGTTTGCAGTTGCTTGATATTCCACAAGGTAAAAAGTGTACCTTTTAAAAAACAATTCAAATGAACAATCAATAGACACTCTGCTTGGAATGTAAGTACATTGATATATCCATGGATTGCATTACAGTAAAATCACAGTAACAATCTGTGGTACCTTGCCTCAGTGGTAATGCTATTGTTGTGGTGTCAGAAGACCATGGGTTCAAGCCTCAGTCCAGGAACTTCAGCACACCATCTAGGCTGAGGATTCAGGGAGTAACTATAAATGAGGCAGTGCTGCATTCTCAAGGTACCATCTTTCCATCAAGACATTAGGAAGTTCTCCCAGTGTCCTGGCCAACAGTTATCTTTGAATTCACACTTTTAAAAATAGATTAACCGGTTATTTATCTCATTACTGTGGGATCTTGCTGTGTGCATACTGGTAGTCGCACTTTCCTACAAACTACAATGACCACACTTCAAAAGCTGTGAAACATTTCAGGACATCCTGGGGATGTGAAAGGTGCTATATAAATACAAGTTAATTGCTTTTTTTGCTCACACACATGCAACTGAATTACAGCCTGTGGCATGAAGATGCTGTGTTTGAAATATTAACTTTGCTCTTACACAGATACTGACTGACTTGCAAAGTGTTGGCAGCTTTCTCTGTTTTGATTTCAGAGCCGGCAGTTTGGCTACTGTTAGCGAATCTATTTTACCCACAATTAAATTTGAGGAATTAGCAAAATGTCTGTGATTTTTCTCAAAGCAAGGGAGTGCTCAACTTTGGAAATTAATCCTGCATTTGAAAGCAAGCTCTCCAAAAGCCAGCTTATGGAAAAGTTGAAATTCAATTACATTTCTGTGAATAGTGGGTGAAAACACAAAACTCTCATAACATTAATATCATCGATACAGTGCATTTTGAGGGATTAACTTGTAGAAATGAAACAATGGCAACAAACAGACTCAAACTCACTTTAATAAGAATGAAGTGAAACAAACAGGTGACAGGGATGGCTGCTGTACATCTTGGTTTGTGCCTCAGTGGATACAATTTCACACGAGGGCTTTTTAAAGAATAGACCCAGTTTATACCAGATGTATGGATTGACTATCACTAGTTTACTTCTGAGGGTTATTTCTGAAACAGTCACTTTCTGTGACTCAATTGCACAATACTTCATGTGACACAATGTACAAATATTGCCAGTGGCCACCGCCTTTGAAACCATCTTTTCTTGCAGGAATGCTGTTTGTCAGTTCCACTTATGCAATGTCCATTTCTTGAAGTTAAATATGAACTTTAGCCACTATTTACTGCCACTTCATTATGCCCGTAGCAGAAAGCTTGTATATTAAACCCACCAACATTGTTTCACATTGTAAGCAGCAGCTTTGTCAATGATTAAGTTCCCACAGCATAAAGATATAAGACTACCAGTGTGCGTTATTGACCAAATACACAACAGAAATCAGTGCTTTACTGAAGAAGTTAGTGTCCCTCCCTTCTGAGTACTTTATTTTTTGATACCTCGCAGATACATTTCTGTTGTGTGTCCCTTATGTTCACAAGTGGCATTAATAATGTCTTAACCGAGAATGAGGAAGTGACAATAAAAATCCACAATGACAACATTTTATATATATAGAAAGACATTTGCATTTATGTAGCTCTTCTCACAACCTCAATGTCCCAAAGCACTTTACAGTCAATGAGGTACTTTTGACATGTAGTCACTATTGTGATGTAGGAAACCTGGTAGCCAATTAGCACATAGCAAGACACCATTGCAAGATAATGACCAGAAAATCTGTTTTTGTGATGTTGATTGAGGGATAAAGATTGCCTAGTACAACAGGGAGATCTCCTGTAGTGGTACCATGGCAGCTTTCAGATCCATCCCAGAGAGGGCAGATGAGGTCTCCTTTCAATGGCTCCTCCAAAAAATTGAACTTCCAACAGTGCAACACTCCCTCAGTACTGCACTATATCATTAAGGAAATGGGGCATTCTAGAACGAGAGGCCATAGTTTTAGGCTAAGGGGTGGTAGATTTAAATCAGAGATGAGGAGGAATTACTTTTCTCAAAGGGTCGTGAATCTGGGGAATTCACTACCTCAGAGCGCAGTGGATGCCGGGACGCTGAATAAATTTAAGAAGGAGATAGACAGATTTTCAATTAGCAACAGGTTGAAAGGTTATGGGGAGAGGGCTGGAAATTGGACTTGAGGCCGAAATGCGATCAGCCATGATCGTATTGAATGGCGGGGCACGCTCGAGGGGCTGAATTGCCTACACCTGCTCCTAGTTCTTAGGTTCTATGTTCTTATATAAATCATTTCACACCTGGTTATGGAAGACGGTATTTATACCACAGATTCAAAAACAATAACTTGTACTTACATAGAACATTTCAAACAGCAAACATCCCAAATCACTTCACAGAACCAAAACCAGGCACTGAACAACAGTAACAAAATAATGGGAAATGGTGACTGAACGCAGGGTAAAAATGGTGGGTTTTTGACAAGGTTGGGAAACATGGTTTCTGGGGTGGAGAGACTTATGGAAGAGTTTCAGATTTTACGGCCAAGATTGGTTGAAGGCTCTGACTCTGAAAATAGAGCAGCTCGAATCAGAAGAGTCCGAAGTCAGAAGAGCGATGGCACACAGGGATGGTTGAAGCTGCAGAGATAGATGGCAGCAACTTAGAATTCAATGCTCTGGATGGTGAGGTTTTGAATGAGTTAGCAGTTGTTGGAGTGCAAGAGACTAGTGAGGAGAAATAGTGAAGAAAACAAGCCTAGCAGTGGAAAAGATCTAGGAGTTTATTGGGGGGGGGGGGAGGTGGGGGGAATTGGTGGGGCAGGTGGGCTAGGGAGGACTTGGGATGTAGGGCAGAGAGGGCAATATTACAGAATGAAAAAATGTATTATATCTATAGATATCAATTCAATGAAAAATGCTATTATCAATACAATATTCTAATTTACTTTCATATTACATGAATTGTATCTCAACAGTCTCCTGGGGTGATTAACAATGTTCTTGAATGTTCTTACAGAGGGATTCAGTACATTACAGTCTCCAGGTGGTCTTACAATAATGGAGTGCTTTTGGTGGCATATTTAAATATAAGTGAATCTACCATTGAGGAAAGCTGAATATGGAGAATTTTAAAGTTTCTGTTTGAGTGCCTCTCAGTTGGCACCACTTATATGTATCATTAAGTGCCAGCAGAATATTGTTTACCAGGAGAATTGTGCAACTATTATAGATTTTCAGATTGTTGACTTGCTACATTCCTCCTTGCTGTTTGACTCAATGCTGTTACACAGTGGCATTTCCTACTATATCTTAATTCTTGCCCCCTCCACATAGCTGCAACTGAATAATTCACATTGTGAAAGTATTAGAGAAAATGAATTGAAAAACAGCTCCCAGACCATAAATAGAAGCCATGTGACGTCTTGAGTGTGAAGTAGCCATTTATACTTTGCTCACCAGAGAAATTTGGAGCAACACAAATTTAAAAAAATAAAGAATGAACAAAGCCAGTAAATAAACAATAGGACCTGTGGTCTGGAACTTACTGTTGATATTAATTAATTAATATTTATTACACTTGTAAAATTTTTTTTATGATCAAGGGCAGAATTTTATGCCGGTGTGATTTTACGGTCCCGCCGAAGTCAATGGACCTTTGAACAGCTCGCCGCATTGTATGGCCTCACCCCTGCCGCGATGGAGCTGCAAAATCACAGAATCACAGTGTAGAAGAGGCCCTTCAGCCCATCGAGACTGCACTGACACATGAGAAACACCTGACCTTCCCAACCTAATCCCATTTACCAGCACTTGGCCCATAGCCTTGAATGTTATGAGGTGCCACGTGATCATCCAGGTACTTTTTAAAGGATGTGAGGCAACCCGCCTCCACCACCCTCCCAGGCAGCGCATTCCAGACCGTCACCACCCTCTGGGTAAAAATGTTTTTCCTCACATCCCCCATAAACCTCCAGCCCCTCATCTTGAACTTATGCTCCCTTGTGACTGACCCTTCAACTAAGGGGAACAACTGCTCCCTATCCACCCTGTCAATGCCCCTCATAATTTTGTACACCTTGATCAGGTCACCTCCTCAGTGTTCTCTGCTCCAACGAAAACAACCCAAGTCTATCCAACCTCTCTTCATAACTTAAATGTTTCACCCCAGGCAACATCCTGGTCAATCTCCTCTGCACCCCCTCCAGTGCAATCACATCCTTCCTATAATGTGGCGACCAGAGCTGCTCACAGTACTCCAGCTGTAGCCTCACCAAGGTTGTATACAACTCCAACATGACTTCCCTACTTTTGTAATCTATGCCTCGATTGATAAAGGTAAGTGTCCCATATGCCTTTTTCACCACCCCACTAACATGCCCCTCCGCCTTCAGAGATCTATGGACACACACACCAAGGTCCCTTTGTTCCTCAGAACTCCCTAGTGTCATGCCACTCATTGAATACTTCCTTGTCAAATTACTCCTTCCAAAGTGTATCACCTCACACTTTTCAGGGTTAAGTTCCATCTGCCACTTATCTGCCCATTTGACCATCCCGTCTATATCTTCCTGTAGAACAAGACACTCAACCTCACTGTTAACCACCTGGCTAATCTTTGTGTCATTCGCAAACTTGCTAATGTTACCCCCCCACATAGTCATCTATGTCATTTATATAAATGACGAATAATAGGGGACTGAGCACAGATCCCTGTGGTACGCCATTGGACACTGGCTTCCAGTCACTAAAGCATCCTTCTGTTATCACCCTCTGCCTTCTACAACTAAGCCAATTTTGAATCCACCTTATCAAATTACCCTGTATCCCATGTGCCTTTGCCTTCTTTATAAGTCTCCCATGTGGGACCTTGTCAAAGGCTTTGCTGAAATCCATATAAACTACATCAACTACACTACCCTCATCTACACACCTGGTCACCTCCTCAAAAAATTCAATCAAATTTGTTAGGCATGACCTCCCTCTGACAAAGCCATGCTGACTATCCCTGATCAAACCTTGCCTCTCCAAGTGGAGATAGGTTCTCTCCTTCAGAAATTTCTCCAATAGTTTCCCTACCACTGACGTGAGACTCACTGGCCTGTAGTTCCCTGGCTTATCTCTACAACCCATCTTAAATAGCGGAACCACATTAACTGTTCTCCAGTCCTCTGGCACCTCCCCTGTGGCCAGAGGAATTAAAAATTTGGGTCAGAGCCCCTGCGATCTCCTCCCTTGCCTCCCTCAGCAGTCTGGGACACAAATCTTCTGGATCTGGAGATTTGTCCACTTTTAAGCCTGCCAACACCTCCAATAACTTGTCACGCCCCATATCAATTTGCTTAAGAACCTCGCAGTCTCTCTCCCCGAGATCGATACCTTCATCCTCATTCTCTTGGGTGAAGACGGACGTGAAGTTTTCATTCAACACTCTAGCCATGTCCTCTGGCTCCACCCATAGATTGCCCCCCTTGGTCCCTTATGGGCCCTACTCTTTCCCTGGTTATCCTCTTCCCATTGATATACTTTTGGATATCTTGGGATTTTCCCTACTTTTCCAAGTGAATCTCACCATTAAATTGGAGGAACACCAAATGGATGCATTAAGCATTTCTACGTCAACGTCACAAGCAGTCATTTTTAGGATTATACTCGATAGATCTCGTTGTCATTTTGCGACTGAGACTAAATATTCCAGAGTCTTTATGTGTGAATGGTAGGTGGGGACAAGTTCACACTCATGTTTGATAGTCCAGGAGCCAAATAATCTGCCAGGAAGTAAAGTATTTGCTGTTGACCATCCTGACATGATGGAGTCATTTTCGGGTTACCAGTAGAGCGTAACACTGGCATTGCAGATCAGGAACCAGCTTTAGAAATTGCCAGAGAATCACATGGTTGTTATAACAAGTTCCTGGCCCACAATGCTGGTGTTATGCTTTGGTGGTAAATTGAAAATTACCTCCGATAGTTTTACCGTATGAAAAGCTAAACAAGCTGTAAAGGCTGAAAGTTATTCTAATGGGGGAATTCAATGAACAAAATATATATTGAAATACCCAAGTGGCTCAGAGTCAGAGTTGGTCAACATAATGCAAAATTGCATTGTGAGCTCGTGCGTCAGTGAAGTCACAAGAGGCAGTGCACATCTTGAGCTGGTAACACTGTAACTTGGATCACATTCAGGGAATAGAAGTCATGACACCTATGACACAGAATAATCAAATTCAAAATAAGCAGGAAATCAGAAATAATTTCAAATGGGCTAGAGATTTAATTTTTCCACATGGCTATACTTTCTGGCCAGCTATGTCACTGTAATGCATTAATTGGAGCGAGCTCTATCAGAGGGAAACTGATAGGTGGATATTACAACTACTTAAATTTATATAGCATGTTTAATCAAATGTCCCAAGGAACTTGACACAGACATTACAAAACAAAATATGACACCAAGTTACACAAGGAGATATTAGGTCAGATGACCAAAAGCTTGGTCAAAGGAGTAGGATTGGAGTGTTTTAAAGGGGGAAAGTGAGATAGAGAGCCAGGGAGGGAATTCCAGAGCTTATGGCCCAGGCAACTGAAGGCACAGCCACCAGTGATTAAAATTGGAGATGCTCAATTAGATGAGTGAAGATATCTAAGAGGGCTGTGGGGTTGGAGGAGATACAGAGATAGAGAGGGGTGAGGCTCTTACAGGATGCAGAAAGCATGACTTCCAGATCCTACAGTGTTTCAGCAAACCAAGGCATAATATTTGCCCTGCCCTGTGACAAGCATCATATGGCCCGTTCCATACAGTTAGTTCTTTTGGTGGATACAAGACCTGCAACTTGGGGACTTTCAAACAGGGAGTTTCACTCAGGAGAATGGGTTGTTGTGACAATGTGGGATATATTTTAATTTGTATTGTGCTCACTACAAACAAAAATAAAAACCTGAGAACTATGTTTAAATACAGTGAAACCTCAATTGTATGTGCCCCAGTTATCAGTTTTCCCAACTATTTGTATGATAAAACTTGAGAGATATTATCTCATTTCACAGCCCACTAACACCCCCTGTCTGATAGCAGTCAACTTCAACCTAAGAAAGATTAAGTTCAGTTGTTGTCATTTGCCTTGTACTTATCTTCATTGCTGTGCACAGATTTTACTGCTTTTGTGTATGACCAAAATCCCAGGACACTTAATTATTTATCAGCTTCCATTAATGGATGAAAGGGCCTCATTTATTGTGGTGGATACATTTAGGGAGCAACTTTAACATAACAAAATGTCCCAGGATGCTCCTCAATTCCCATAGAGCTTCCACAGTAATGGCAATCCTATAACTTAGTAATCAGTTTTCATTATTTAATAGCTTCCCTTGCTGACGGTTTCTTTAATATTGTTATGCTCGCATTTAAATAAAAGTTCTTGAGTGATTTATTTTAAAAAAAGGTGAACACAAGATCATGAAATATGCTTTGAACGAAGAAGGCCCTTTAACCATTTGACATAATTTTCAGAACACAATCCATACCTTCATCCCATTATATTATCTAGCTGTTCCTTAAATTAATCCAGCATCCTTGCCTTAGTCGCTCTTCCAGGCAATTTACTGTTAACAGCTTCTATGTAAAGAACATGTCTTGATGTTTCCCTTTACTACTTTGAGTTTGTAACCACCTGCCATAACAGATCTGAAAGTATTATTTCACATTTACTTTATCTACTTAAGGTATCTATATACTTCCATAGGATTCCATTTAATAAGTCTCTTTTCACAGCCACTTTGAAATGCATCATATACAACAGCTATATGCTATTTCCAGTAGTAGATTAAAGTTTAGTAAACCTGGTGATTCTATTACAATTATTAATTTTGCAGTAAATACATCAGCATACCTCAGCTGGAAAGAGCATTTGGGCGTTAATGCCCACCATTAGGGAATGTTGTGGTATAGCGGTATTGTCACTGGACTAGTAATCCAGAGACCCAGGGCAATGCTCTGGGGAACTGGGTTCAAATCCCACCAAGGCAGATGGTGGTGTTTGAAGTCAACAAAATAATGTATTAAAAGTCTAAAGAAGACCATGAAACCATTGTCATTGTCTTAAAAACCCACCTAGTTCACTAATGTCCTTTAGGGAAGGAAATCTGCCATCCTTACCTGGTCTGGCCTACATGTGACTCCAGACCACCCAGCATTGACCTTGGCACCGGAAACGACAACGGCAAACTCAGCCCTGTCGACCCTGCAAAGTCCTCCTTAGTAACATAAGGGGTTTGCACCAAAATTAGGAGCGCTGTCTCACACTCTAGTCAAGCAACATTGTCATACTCAAGGAATCATACCTTACAGACAATGTCCCATCACCATCCCAGACATGTCAGCACAGTGGTATACAATCGGGAAGGAGTTGCCCTGGGATTCCTCAACATTGACTTCGGACCCCATGAAGTCTCATGGCACCAGGTCAAACTTGGACAAAGAAACCTCCTGCTGATTACCACATACCATCCCCTCTCAGCTGAGGAATCAGTGCTCCTCCATGTTGAACACTACTTGAGGGTGGCAAGGGTGCAGAATGTACTCTGGGGGACTTCAATGTCCATCACCAAGAGTGGCTTGGTAGCACCACTATTGGCTGAGCTGGCAAGTCCTAAAGGACATAGCTGCTAGACTAGGTCTATGGCAGATGGTGAGGGAAAAACATACTTAACCTCATCTTCACCAGCCTGCCTGCCACAGATGTATCTGGAAATGACAGCATTGATAGGAGTGACCACCGTACAGACATTGTGGAGACGAAGTCCCATCTTCACATTGAGGATACCCTCCATTGTGTTGTGTGGAACTACCACGGTGCTAAATGAGATAGATTTCGAACAGACCTAGCAACTCAAGACTAGGCATCATGAGGCACTATGAGCCATCGGCAGCAGCAGAATTGTACTCAACCACAATCTGCAACCTCATGGCCTGGCATATCCCCCACTCTACCATTACCATCAAGCCAGAGGATCAACCCTGGTTCAATGAAGAGTGCAGGTGGGTATACCAGGAGCAGCACCAGGCATACCTAAAAATGAGGTGTCAATCTGGTGAAGCTACATAGGACTACTTGCATGCCAAACAGTTGAAGCAGCAATTGATAGATAGAGCTAAGCGATTCCTCAGCCAATGGATCAGACCTAAGCTCTGCAGTCCTGCTACATCCAGTCGTGAATGGTGGTGGACAATTAAACAACTCACTGGAGGATGAGGCTCCACAAATATCTCATCCTCAATGATGGGAGAGCCCAGCACATCAGTGCAAAAGATGAAGGATGAAGCATTTGCTACAATCTTCTGCCAGAAATGCCGAGTGGATGATCCAACTCAGCCTCCTCTGGAGGTCCCCAGCATCACAGATACCAGTCTTCAGCCAATTCAATTCACTCCATGTGAAATTGAGAAACTGTTGAAGGCACTGGATACGGCAAAGGCTATAGGCCTTGACAATATTCTGGCAATAGTACTGAAGACTAGTGCTCCAGAGCTCGCCAAACTGTTCCTGTACAGCTGCAACACTGGCATCTTCCCAGCAATGTGGAATATTGCCCAGGTATGCCCTGTCCACAAAAAGCAGGACAAATCCAACACGGCCAATTACTGCCCCATCAGTCTACTCTCCATCATCAGTTAAGAGATGGAGGCGGTCATCAACAGTGCTTTCAATCAGCACTTGTTTAGCAATAACCACCTCATTGATGCTCAGTCTGGGTTCCGCCAGGGCCACTCAGCTCCTGACCTCATTTCAACCTTGGTTCACACATGGACAAAAGAGCTGAATTTGAGGTGAGGTGAGAGTGACTGCCCTTGACATCAAGGCTGCATTTGACTGAGTGTGGCATCAAGGAGCCCTAGCAAAACTGGAGTCAATGGGAATCGGGGGGAAAACTCTCTGCTGGTTGGAGTCATAGATAGCGCAAAGGAAGATGCATGTGGTTGTTGGCGATCAATCATCTCAGCTCCAGGACATTACTACAGGAGTTCCTTAGGGCAGTGTCCTAGGAACAACCATCTTCAGCTGCTTCATCAATGACCTTCTTTCCATCATAAGGTCAGATGTGGGGATGTCCACTGATGATTGCACAATGTTCAGCATCATTTGCACCTCCTCCGACACTGAAGCAGTCCATGTTCAAATGCAGCAAGACCTGTAGAATATCCAGGCTTGGGCTGACAATTGGCAAGCAACAGTTGCACCACACCAGTGCCAGGCAATGACCATCCCCAATAAGAGAATCTCACCATCACCTCTTGACATTCAATGGCATTACCATTGCTGAATCCCCTACTATCAACAGCCGGGGAGTTACCATTGATCAGAAACTGAACTGGACTAGCCCTATCCAATACTGTGTCTACTAGAGCAGTTCAGAGGCTAGGATTCCTGTGGTGACTAACTCACCTCCTGACTCCCCAAAGCCTGTCATCTACAAAGCACAAGTCAGGACTGTGGTGCAATACTCCCTACTTGCCTGGATGAGTGCAGCTCCAACAACACTCAAGAAGCTTGACACCATCCAGGACAAAGCAGCCCACTTGATTGACACTACATCCACAAACGTTCACTCCCTTCACCACCGACGCACGGTAGCAGCAGTGTGTACCATCTACAAGATGCACTGCAGGAACTCACCAAGGCTTCTTAGACAGCACCTTCCAAACCCACGACCACTACCAACTAGAAGGGCAGGGGCAACAGATACCATGGGAACATCACCACCTAGCAGTTCCCCTCCAAGCCACCCACCATTCTGTCTCGGAAATATATCACCATTCCTTCATTGCCACTGGGTCAAAATCCTGGAACTCTCTTGCTAACAGCACTGTGGGTGTACCTACACCGCATGGACTGCAGCAGTTCAAGAACGCCAGCAAGGGCAATTAGGGATGGGCAATAAATGCAGGCCCAGCCAGTGATGCCCTCATCGCACGAAAGAACAAAAAATAACACTATGACCAGGAAAACAAAAAAATAAAATAAACCAGTCCCCACCCACACCTCTTAGTCATGCATTTATCAAAAATATTATATTACCTAGAAAGCTTCCTCAGCAGTAGTCTCAGTAAAGAGTTCACATGACAGTAGTTAGGCAAGGTGAACTTCAATCTGTGATGTCAATCAAAGCTCTCAGGGAGACTGCTGACAGTAATTTCTCTCCCAGGTATCCATTATTCTGTATGTTATGGAAAGCTAAAGAAAGCTCCAGAGATACCCAGGGGGTTGCAACCTATGGCGAATAGAACAGGACTCAGCCAATTTTAACTCTGTAGCTGAATGAGGTTTGAGTTACAATCTCATTCCATGGTATCTAGTTTGGCACCAATCAAAATTGTAAAGATGCTTTGTCTCTATGTTTATTCCTTGTATTAAAGCCAACAATTTGTGAAGATGTTGCATTGAATTTCAAATCTACCAAAGCACTTGTCTGGGCAGTCAATGCAGTTCTTCCTTTTCAAGTGAAGTATGAGATAAAAATCCTGCCCCCGCTTAAACCCCAGGACTCAGGTGGTTAGCATGTTGGGTGGGGGGGTGGTGGTGTGGGTTGTAACTGAACCTCACAGACTTGGTAGGGCCCAGCTCAATCTTGGATCTATCCTGGATTGGTTGGTCTCAACACAACAGCAATCAGTGCCTTCACTGCCACTGGCTTTGGAAAATAATCTACCACAGTTGCAACCCTAGCCGCTATCCACTGACACCTGTTAGAAGAGCTCATGTGTGCATATTGAGAGACAAGAGGATCAGGAATGACTTGATTCACATGAATGAATAGCTTGCTAACATTATTCTGGGCTCACACTTAGGTGAGGTATGGGAGAACAACCATGTAATTGCACCCCAGGAAGAAAACAATGTTTTCAAGAGAGAATCGGAGAAGATTGGCAAATAAATATTAGGGTGGGGTGGGGGGGGAAAATGTAAGATTCTCAATGTCTAGCATCAGGCTCTAGAAATTTTCTGCAACATTACAATTATTCGTGAAATGAACTTTTTTAAATAAAGTAAGAAACTGATGGGGACTAATCATTGCAATATTTTTGTTGCCTGCTGTCAGTTGTGGAAGAATGCCTGCTGGGAATAAAGCAGCAAGTCAATGCAGAAAATAGAATTTTTTTTTTATTCGCTCTACAGAACCCCTTTAGCGGAATTTCTATGGAATTTCATGGCCTTTAATAAACGAAATAGTTCATCCCCCTCTTGTCCCCCTCTTGTCCGGAGGATATTCTTCAAAGCACATGGATGAATTATATTACAAAAGCTGAAAAAAAAATCAAGCTGTAAGTATGCAAAATATTTCAACATTTTTGTAAGTTCATACGGTCTGCTGATGAAATTAGCACAATTGTTATGAGGCCCACACTGCAGCATTTGAAGAACCAATCTGAAAGTTGTCAGACAGCTATCAAATATTTCCATCAGTTCTTCATTTTCTGTTGCTGTATAAAATGTGTGGGCTATCTGTTTTGACAACAAGTACAGGTATTGAGAGGAAATGAATGGACTGACCAGCAGATAGGGTTGTGTTGAAGATGCTATGCAAATGGAAGGTATTGTTGTCGTGGTCTAGACAAAATTCTTGTATGGATAGATGAAATGAATACGACAGAATTTCTTAAAGGGTCAGCACCTAGTTCTAAGGAAATACCTGAAATTTCCAAAGAATTAAAACACAAAATCCACTCTTTTCAACACAGGATTCAACAGTACCTTTATTATAACCAAAGCATGGTCACCTTATGGGCCTATAATGAAGCATTAACCTATCTTTTTGTGAAACAATGTTAATGTGCTTTCAGTGGTTAATCCTTTTAGTGCCTCAAGTTTGCAAATACTATAACTGAATACTGTAAAAGTGTATGCAGAAGCTAGATTCTGAAATGAATCTCTAATCTCCTCCCACACCCGAAGCACTATCTTCTGATCCTTAAATTTACATTGTGTTGATGTGGCACACTCATGGGTGATAAAGATTAAAGATTAATTAAAATAAGTACTCAAAATGTTCAATACCATTTTACTGTTGAATGCTTTGATACATATATGCCGTCCATGGGAAAAAACTTAAAACAAAGTTGCTGCTAACACAGTGATGTGAATGGTCTCGTTCAATCTAGATTTGATGAAATTAATATTCATCTACAGCAGGTAGTAGGACTTTAATGTGTTATGCTGAGTTAAAACTGTCAAGTCTCCCAAAATTATCAGAAACTTATTAAGTTTAGATAACCATTCCTTTGTTTAAAAAACAGCTATAACCATTGTTTTATGGTGATTCCATTTATATTACACAGGGTGCTGGGATTTTTTACAATGTGATACAGTGCTTTGCGATCAAATTCCACAAATCTGTCCAGCTTTCTGCAAAAAAAATACAAATCTGAGGCCTCACAGAATATAAGTCTATCAGTGCAAGACAGGGAAATACAGGATACCTTTCCAGGCATCAGAAAATAGGCAGCAGGCAGAGCCCAGTCTGGGTACAAAGGCTGAACTGCAAGGCTGGGTTGCTGCTCTCTTCTGGTTAATTAACTTTAGTAAATAACAATCATTGGCGCTGTGGCATTCATCATAAAGCTTTTCTCTAAATTCTTTTTTCTTGTTTGGTTGAATACATTATAATGACTGGTGATGAACAGCAAGAATTTCAAGGATATGTTTTAAAAATATTCTCATTGAAAAAAAAGTTTACTTGGATAATTTAATTCAAAATAAAACAATTGCAAGTAACAATATCTAGCGATTTTCTTAGCAGGCCTTTTAAACTGGCCTTCCCAAAAATATTTGTGTTATTGTACATGGGCCGATTTTTTTTGTCACTTTGTCACTTTTTTTCACTTTGCCCCATGCTGCAGTGAAACTTGGCATTTTCATTATGTAACTTGAACAAGGCTAAAAGCACCAACATTTGAAGAAACAAAATTTTGAAAGATAAGCTGCCTACAAAATAAATAAATAAAAACATTTTTGCCAATAAAAAGAAATTGGCAGCCACTTAATGGAACTCAATTACTAGCGAGAATGCTTCACATTTGTGTAAAATGCATGTGAATTTTTCACTAATGTGTACTTGGACCTTTCACACCCATAGACAAAAAAAAACTCCCCATCACAGATTTCACGGAGTTATCCTCTATGTATTCAGCTCATGTTTGCTGTTTTCCTGCTTTACGCAATCAATACAATCTCACATGTGAGATATTCCAGAAGCTTCTACAGACAGCACGGATACACTTTGCTATAGAGTGATTTTACCAGAAAGTCTGAAAAACAAAGTTAGGTGACAAGCTAAGAAAAGTCAAATAAGTACATGACTCCTCATTGGTGAGAATCCGGTACAGTGCCCTGAACTTTTCTCCGATTTAAGGTACTAGTGAATGAATTAGAGAAGCCATGGATCAAAAGGAATTTAGGGAGTAATTGCATTATTAATGTGATTTTATATTTTGCATTTACAACTAGATTGAGTTTTACTAAATCCAGGGAGATTGAAATTACTGGCAATGGCCTATGATTTTTTTCAAAAAGCTCCATGGGTAAATTCAGCAAAGGTTGTGTACCTGAGCTATACTTATATAGATTAAAATGATCCCAATGCAATTATGGTCCATACTGAAAAGTTGATCACAGCCAGTGGAGGGTTTAAACTGGCCTCACTGTCCACGGACAAGGCAGGGGAAAAAGGTCGCAGAGTTCCTGCTCTTATTTTAATGTTCCTTTCTGGAACGTACAACCATTTAGATATCAGCTGACAATGAGATCAGCCTCAGCTGTAATGCTTTGCACAGTCAATTGGCGTTTCAATAGTCATTGTCTAGGTTAACACATGAAGAATGGCCACTTGTGAAAGGCAACAGAGGGTTCCTGTGCAATCATCCTTAAACATATTAGCAGTTTCAGGAAAGGGGATTTAAAAACCATAGAATATTCTTGCTAATATATAATAACTTGCATTAATATAGCACCTTTAACATCCCAATCCATTTATAGCGATATGGTCAACTTTCTGTTATCTAAATACAGAGACATGGTCAACATTACTATATCTAGAACAAAAACAGAATTACCTGGAAAAACTCAGCAGGTCTGGCAGCATCGGCGGAGAAGAAAAGAGTTGACGTTTCGAGTCCTCATGACCCTTCGACAGAACTGTATATCTAGGTTTAGTAACATCAATGCACTTGCCTTTCCTTCCAGAAGTATTGCATACAATAGGACTCTAATGTCCACTGTTTCAGCAGGCTAATAGGGACTGAATCCTCTTGTGACATCTGGAAAGAACACTTGAGATATGGGCGTAGGATTTTTGTCAGCACTTAGCATTTTGCAAAAAGTGCAATTCCTGTTTATAAACAAGGCAACCAACTGGGGTCACTGGATGGTCAATACTTCAGAAGAACAGGATGGGGATTTATCGGAAGACTCCTACATTAAAACGCATCTTAAAAAAAAATCACCATTAAGAACATAGAGGAAAATTGGCCAGGGGTAGCACTCTTGATTACTGTCCATCACACCCTGCTGGGAGAACGTAGGAGCAGATTTCAGGTGAGAATAAGAGTGGGTTTGTCGTCCAAGTATTCAAATAATATGCTGACAGTCACCATGAAGAATAACAATAATAATTACCACTTAAATGAGACCCTAGAGGCTGAGTGGTTCCCAGCAAGATTGAGGGAAGAAAATTGTAGCAACAAAAATTGGCAAGATATAAAAAAAATTGCAACAAGTTCCCACTTTTCCCATATAGTTTAGCAGATTGATCCTTACTGCTAAATGAGGCAGCCTAGTCAATCCAAAATAATGATCTTGCAGCAACTGGCACCCAACCACCTGCCACTGAAAGAGATAGATCTTTTAAAACAGTACAAAAACAATGAACCCACTTCATGAAGCCATCAGTACTTACAGCGACATTAACAAATCCATGAACAAAGCTTTTACAGAATTTATGCTGCACTTTCAGGCACTCTTCAAAAAAACCCCCTGCTTATTATACTAAAGACAGGGCTGTTTAAGATCCCTTCTGTTAGAATCAGTCTGTTTCACATCATGACAGTGCATTTTTCCAACACTTGTGGATTTACGACCCCGTTTTCCCCATTCTAAACAGAAAACTGCTCCATGAAAAGAATAATGATGCCTAAGGCCTGATTTTGTTTTCTTTTACAGCTTTGACTGTTCTTCAGCAAAACATATGAACCTTAATATTTCCCATCACTTTGTTCTTTCTGCCCGCTTGCTGATGACTATTACACCCAAGGTTCAACTGAAAAAAAAATCCTTCAGACGTCTCAGTATCTGCACAACGTGACATCTAATGTCTTGGAGAGAGAGAGAGGGGGAGGAAGAGGAAGACAGAAACACAGTGTGATCTGATTGAACAAAAGCTGCTGCAAGGTTTTAGTGACATGATCATAAAAGGTTAAGGATTAAAAATTACCTTCAGTCCCAGAAATAGTGTACAAAAACTATGCAAAAGCCTGTTCTTTTCCTAATAAAAGTAGTTTTGTTTGTTTACTGTCTGGGAACACAGTCTTTAGGCAGCAAATTCTGTAATCAGACCACAGCTGGATAATATAAAAAGTTATATGTAAATGCAGTCTGCAACCTGTATTTTCCATTTGCACCAATTTAGAACTTAATAACTAAATGACCAAGGAGATGCTAATCAAATTGCCCTGCAAGCCTGAAGTGCTTGTGGTATCTAATTTAAATAAAAACAAGAGCCATACTTAATTCCTTCACTTTATATATATTAAAAAAAACTGTGTTTAGCCCAAACCTGGCTTTGCAACAGCGAAAAACTAAATCGTTGGAACATTTGGTATAGTTTTAATTCTTAAATCGACTTTCAAAAGGTAGTTGAGCTTTGGTTAAAGTTACAGCAAGTTAGATGATTTTGAACTCGTGAGAGGGATTGGGTAACGAACTCCTAACAATGCATTTGCAAATGTGAACCCTTTGTTTTCAAACCACTGTTTGTTATTTTCTTTCCAGTAAGGTGAAAAGATGCCTTGAGTAAAAGGAAAATACACAAGGATTATAGGTGAAATATTACTTTGTTTTTTTTAAAAAAGTGAAATGACAGTTGACTTCAGTGCGCCGTGTCTTAGGTGTGTTTGTGGGACAGTTCAGCTTTAAGCGCTTCCAGTGTTATTTGGCCAGCGCGGTTCATGTTTGCTCGGATCAGACTAATAAAACACAAAGCAGATCATAGCGTGATAAGCGCCAAACGTCAGGGGGTGGAGGGGCTGAATAAACTGCTGCAACAAGAAATTAAACTTCATCCAAAATTATGATCTCACCTGATTTATGGAACTGTTTTGGCTGATGCAACATAAATCCCCGGAATCGGAGCGCTGCATATGTAAAGTTTTCCTTTAATAAGTCTGTCCAGCCGACTTCAGTGATGGTTTCAAAAGACTTGTTTTTCTTGCTCCAGTCAGTTGTTTGCCCAAGGGATTCGGCGATTGGTTCATTTCCTCTTTCACGGGCTCAAATTTCTTGTCTTTTTTTCTCTCTAATGAATGACCTGACTCAGTCAATGACATGACATTAACAAAGATTCCAGCCTATGAGAGGTGAGGATCGAGGTGTTAAATTACCTGGAGATGGAACACCCACCCCCAGCTCAGGAACCAATCAGAATCCAGGCCCTCTGTTCCATTCATAGTTCTGATCCTCTGCCATGGCCTCTCATTCACAAAAAAAACTTTCAAGGGGTCATTCATAAAATCTGGAAGCAGTGGAAATGAGTATTTACTCAGGCAAAATATATTAAACAATCTATTTTTTTAGGGAGGTCTAACTGGAATTTCTTTAGAATGGTATTTTGCAAAACAGTTTCCATATATAAAGTTTCTTAATTATAGTTTCTTTAATAAGTTAATTAATTAACAGGTATCAGGCTATTTCCTTTAGATCTAGCTCCAACATGCATGCACACTGGAGTACTGTTTACAGAGAAATGCTGGAGTCGATTTGGATCAACTCTTGCCTTAAATTATATGGGGTTATGGTGCAGATGCATCAGTCATGTGTAAGTGTTGCATCATACAAACATATCTCCTCCTCATTTTCCACAGACCAGTACTTGATATATAAACCGCGGGACTGTTAACCCTTTAAATCATCCTAAATGGACAGATTTGTGAAGAATACCTTTTTGAGAAGCCTTTAGAGCTTTTTTTAAAAGTGTGCTTTCAGGGTGACTTAGTGGCTGCATTAATGAAACACCATAACCAACACGTCACAGTTGGAGCAATGGCATATTAACAAACATGATTCATGTACAAAGACATTGTACCATACTCGTAAAATTAAACTTGATGCCAGTTTAATAGATAATCTATTGTTGATGGAACATTTAGGATATAGAGATAGGAATTTTTTTAATGTCTGAAGCAAAACACTTATGGAGTTGGTTTTAATGAAGTGACCAGGGAATTCCAGTGGGTAATTTTATTGGGTTCGGGGGTTAGAAGTGCCCTCAGAGCAAGCATTAACTCTTCAAGTACCAGTTGCAACATCAACTTACATTTATAAAACACTAAGAAACATCCTGAGACTCTTCACAGAGAGGTTTGAGGAAAGCACCAGGAAAGCAGCTGAAGAAGGGCATCCAGAAACTTGAATTTTTGAGAAGATAACTACTTCAGCAAGAGAGAGGTGAATAAGTATGGGAAAGGGAAAACCAGAGTTTAGGATTCAGGCAGCTCAGGGATTTGCCATCAAAGTTGAGACAAAGGGAAAGGAAGACACAAAAGATCAGAATCAGAGGCCAGAATGTTAGATACAGGACTGTTAGATACAGGACTGTTAGATACAGGATACAGGACAGCACACTTTAAAAAAAGTGCTAAAGGCTTCTCACAAAGGTATTCTTCACAAATCTGTCCATGTAGGATGACTGTCAGCCCAAACCTGGGTATTGTCCAGGTCTTGTTGCATTTGCACATGGACTGTTTCAGTATCTGAGGAGTCGTGAATACTGCTGAACATTGTGCAATCATCACCGAACATCCCCACTTCTGACCTTATGATGGAAGCTCTGGATTCTCCACATCACATGCAGCCTGTCACAGACCAGACAACGTGTGGCCCCACGGTTCAGCAAAGCCTCCCAACAGATTCTCCTCCAGACCTTCGGAAAGGCGGGAGGTACTGTTTCCTAGGGATCACAGCAGGAGGCCCTCCTGTTTGACCGTGGAGGCTTGGAAGGAGGCCCCAACAGAGATTAGTGCCTGTGTGCCCCACAGGAGAACTGCACATTAGTGCAGAAAAAGGATGAATGTTCTGCTTTGCTTTGCCAGGGTAAGTGGCATAGTCTACTCACTGCAAAGTGACACTCATAAGGGCAGCAGGCAGTGTAAGCATGCGAGTGCACGGGGTGTCAGACAGGAGTTTAGGCTGTAGGGCTCAGCAGTAGATGGGGCGTGCACTAAATGTGTGACAGTCACTTCATGCTCTCAATGTTCTATCAGCTGCAAGACATCCTGCTTGTTAATCATTTACTGTGGAGGCGTCAAGAGCTGGCATAGGCATGCGCGCTCCTACAATGATCGTGCACCCATAGGGATGATAGACAATCCTTCTGTCTTCCTGCAGAACAAAAACAACAGGAAGAAGCAGGCTGGGGGCAGCCTGCCCGACATCAGAATCCTCATCCCATTCGAGGTGGAGGCTGCCAAGCTAGCAGGGAAGGATCAGGAACATGCCTGCTCTGAAGACAAACTAGGACTTCCCCAGCAAGCCAGTGAGGATGCCTCCACCCTATGGTTGTTAGATGTGCCGACAGAGTGAGACACTGCTTTAATAAGGGAGCCTCTGTCTTTTCTCCATTCCACGTACTAGCAAGAAGGAGGGGAGGTCCACAAGGGAGAATAGCCACAGAAACGGCCCCAACTCAACCTCTGAGGATAATGCCTTGGAAGCCTCAGAGTATGCACCATCATGGTGTTCGCCTGAACCCTCCACTAACACAAATACTTTGACTTTGGTGGGTGCATGTTCTAGAATAAGGTGAGTCGAAATCAGGCAACTGAGCACAAATATTCAGTATTTGTCTTCTGTGATCGCATATCAGCTGCACGTTCAAAGAGTGGAAACCTTTCCTATTGTTGAATGTGACCTGGCTCATGCTAGGGAACTCTCCAGGCCACATGTATGCAGTCAATAGCTCCTTGCACCTGCAGGAAACCAGCAATTGCCATAAAACCCAACTCTCTGGCAGCCTGGCTTTTGGGATCCAGGCAGATTTGAGCAAATTGGTGCGTAATCCTGAACAGGGCATCTGTCCCACCTCCCTGGTGCACTTGTATGTTGCTGACTGGGAGATGCCACTCTGGTCCCCAGTGGAGGCCTGGAAGGAGCCACTGGCAAAGAAGTTTAAGGCAGCAGTGACCTTTAATACCACCGGCTTGGCATTTCCTCAAGGGTTTGCAGCCGCAGGTCCTATGGAGAAGCTGGCAGATGTATGCAACCACACTCTTGTACATTCTAAGGTGCCTCTAGCATTGCCTTTCACCCCTTTGTAGATGGCTGCATCACCTGCAATGTACACGTGACTGGGCCAATGCTTGCCTTTGAACTTCTTGAAGCCCCACTGCTTTTTGCTGCTCTTCCTGGCCCTGTGCCAATCTTCCCAGTCCCTTCTCCTCCCCATCTGAACGAGAGCCATTAGAAAGGCAGAGTTGCCTGGAGCCTGCATCTTCTAGGCCTCAGTGAATCCGTGAATGAATTGCAGTGATCAGCCTAGTGAACATATTCTTTACAGGTTTGCCTCCATCCCAGAGCCAGCAAGCCAGAGCTAAGCCCTGTGCCTAGTTTCCGCCTAGACATGGCATCCCCACTCGACCCCTTCCAGGTGAAGGACATCTTGGAGGAACAGAGGTGAGTGTTCCTCCCATTCATATATGATTGTGCATACAGACATTGTTCTTTTACCGGAGTGATGGCAACCATGTGCAAGAACCCTCCCTCAGACACTATTCAGCTTGCATCCATTACCCTCCAGACTCCACAGAGAGACCATTGCCTTGGCAGCATAGAAAGAGGTACCACATGAGCCCTTGTCAGCCATGGCCATTCGCATGAGAAGATGGAGGTTTAGAATCAGGAGTTTGCTGCCATCCAACAACCTTGCAACCAGGAGGCATCCACCTCCCTCCCTCCCTTCATCCCTTCCTCTAACAGATGATAAATCGCACAGATTGAAGGACAGCCCCAGACCTTGATGGAATCTCACTAGAATGCGACCCATTTTCCACAGAGCAATGCTGGTTTATTGGGCATTGGAACGGCAAAAACATAACTCAGCAGAGCCCGGTTCTCCATGGAGTAGACTAATAAGTAATAGGGTGCCCTTTCACTCGGCCCCAAAAAAAAGACATTAACTCCTCCCACCAGTCCTGAACCCCCTCCCGTATCGAATGCTTGAGAGGATTTATGAACTGCTCAGCAATCTTGAGAGCTTTAATATGGTGCGTATGAGTTTTGCCAGCGTGTCAAGCACCTTCCACCCTCCCTGTTACCCGTCGAGATCCCCCATCCTCCCCTACAATCACCGCCTTGTCATTCCCCTCTCTCCTGTAAACATTCCGTCCAGCTGTATGTGTAGGCTTATGGGGTAAAGGCAGAAGAATGGCACTAAGCGAATTGCTCATTCAGTGAACTGCTGCATCCATGATGGGCAAAATGGCCTCTTTCTGTTCTGTAACAACTCTGTGATTCTGTGACCTGCCCATGCCCCCCCCCAGAAGCCTCCCGTTCCTGAGGCCAGCTGTACCTTGACTTTCCGAGAACCCCCCATGAGACCAACCAGTACCCTCCCATGTGCCTTGACTTCCATCCTGTTCCAACTCCCTCCTCTGACTCTGACTGTACTCTCCGCTTCCCAGTACCCTCATTCAAACCCTTAGGACCAAATTCAAGAACTCATGGACCATGCACGTCTTACACATCTCTCTATGATACTACTTGTTTTGGCATAGCTGATGGTAATTGCTGAGTTGCCCAAATCCCAGAGGGAAACTTGAAACAGCTGTCAAAATGGTTTTTGCAATTTGTATAGGATGAGGAGAGGTTCTGAAATCAGGAAAAGTTGCCCCTGACTACTTGTGATGATCTTATGGTAAAGTAAATATTTATTAAAAGAATAGAGGAAAAGAACACAATTGCACTTAAACACAAGAATAGCTTTACACAGTAAACAGTACTTTAAAGTAGTTCCACAAATTCTTAATGTAACTACCTTCAGAGCTAACCTTCCCCCTTTCTGTTCTGCAACTATCCTTATAGATTCTAAAATCAATAGAATTCCAATAATTTTTACTGCACAGTGGCTTTTTCCTTGGGTGTCCTCTGAGGATGACAGCAACTGGGTCTTCAGGTCTGGCCTTGTTCACACTGTCTTCTGGGAGATCTGACCAGCTACCTTGCTGTCTTCTGGGAAATCTGACCAACTCCCTGCTGCCTTCTCGGAGATCTGACCAACTACCCCAAACTTTGCATCAATATTTCCTTAAATACCATCCCTTTTGATCTCTCTATTGTCTTGACCAGTCTCTTCAGAAATGATTTCTTCCCAGAATTGATTAAACTCGTTTCGTTACCCTAGCTCTTAGACTTGTAAAAACAAACTTACTCTATCCTTACTTTACTTACATCTATTACAACCTGCATATGTCCCCCTTTGAACTAAAACAACTCAATTCGAAACAACTCCTGTTATTGTTTTATGTAAAACTCTGGCGGAGTTCTTCTTGGGGTTCATTAACCACTTCTCACTGTTGGTTTTAGATTCATGTAGTCACTAGCTCTTAATCTAATTACCATATTTACACCTTCAACAGCCTGTCTCCCGGTACAGAAGAAATATGTTAGGGTTATTAACAGAAGAAAAATATTACAATTTCTTGTTTTCTTGACACACTCAATGCCTAGAGAGGCCTTCCACCAGCCTACAATGGGACCAAGACATGCATGACATGCTTACCCTCCTGAACAAGCCCAGGGCAGTCTGGTTCCTTCCCCGAACAGTGCCCCACCCTTCCCCACTGGTCCTCCCTCCCCTGTCCTGCCTCCACTCCACCCTTCCCCCCCTTAGCCTGCCTCTTCCATCCAGCCTCCGCTCCACTCTTCCCTCCTCAGCCTCAGTTGCATCTTTCCCTCCTTAGCCTGCCTTCCCTGTCCAGCATCCACTCCACCCCTTCCCCTCTTAGCCTGACTCCCCCGTCCAGCATCTGCTTCACCTCCCCCCCCCGCACCCCCCCCCCCCCCTTAGCCTGCCTCCCGTGCCTCTTTCATTAAGCTGGCAGAGGCTGAATGGTTTCCTTCTACCCTGTAAGACTCTATGGCTTGCAACTCTCCAATGGATCAACAATCAATGGTAATTGAACAGTAAACTGATTGAACAATCTATTCATTAGAATAGAGGTAAACCAGTTTCAGAGCACGAGAAATCTCGAATATTCCAGCATTTGTCGGAGTATTCTTCCAATTCGTAATTTTAAAAGCAAGAGTAGGAGGGAGTAGCATATTAAAGCATATTGGAGTTCTGGGAGGAAAGAGACTCAAAACAAACTGTTGGCTCGAGAATGGTACGTGCAACAATAATTTGGACTTGAAGCCTAGGAGCACACGCTGCTTGACCTGCTGAGTATTTCTGGCATTTTCTGCTTCTATTTCAGATTTCCAGCACCCGCAGCATTATTTTGAAAGTTTAAGTACTTTATTTTCAGAGTTTCTTGGGAAATGTCAACCAATTTCTCAATCTAACTAATCTGATAATTAATCAGCAAGTGAATTACCTTCTGTCAGTAAAATAAGAAAAGTATTGGACAAACTGGTTGATGTTAAGCCTGTCTCTGCATATTTTCATGGAAATTGCTTAACTACCATAAACCATAGACAACAACAGCAATGCAAATGAGCTGTACGATTTGTGATTATGATTTTTGCCTTTTTCAAATGTGAATCTTTCTGAGAAAAAACTCAATGAAAGTTTCACATCGCACCTGAAATTCACTTCTGACGATGGGCAGGTTAGGATGGGTGGGGTGGAAGATTGTCATCCCTGTTTGTTTATAGAGAGGATTTTTAGCAATTTTAAAAACACGTCTCCTCATGTGTCTGTGGCACGAGCAGGGACATGTTATGAAAGAAATTTTAAAATTTTAATTTCATTTTTATTTACTGTTGGAAACCTCAACCCGCCGGTGGATGAGGTTTCCTAAAATATCCAAAGGCCACTTGGCTTTTTTGTCAGCCCAAAGCAGCGAAAAATTTCACTCAGTTATAGCTTTCGTGGCCTTAATTGTCGGCGGGTGCGCTGTCGTCTCCCGTGCGCGTCCGCCGACCGAAATGTTGCGTGAGTGTGCGATGAATCAGGCCGCCCGCCCGACAACGCCATGGCGCGTTGTTTTACGCTCGAGTGGACCGGGTGCGTGCCTGCCCACTCAGCACAAATCTCCGCCCTCCGTTCCTCTCTCCACGGATGCTGCCAAACCTGCTGAGCTTTTCCAGTACGTTTTGTCTTTATTTCTCCATGTGCATGCAGACAGCCCAACTCCTGGGGAAAAGAAATCATTGATTGTTAAAGAGGCGGTGCAAAAATGCAATGCAGTCAATGTCATGACAGAAAGTTGGAATCAAAGCAGTTCTGTTTCTGCACAAACCTACGTTAACTCACTGGGTTTCCAAGTCTTTGAATGCAATTGGAAGTGGACACTGATCTATTTTTTGGAACAAAGTGCAGAATTGTCCTAGAATTGCATTAAGTGCGGTAGCGGACATGAAAAATGGCGTTTTACCCACCGGCCGCATTGGCGGATTTTTGCACTGCATCGTCCCCTTCCTTGTAGCTTATACAGTCACAGGGAACACGCTGTCTCGCTGGCGTGCAGCCTCTGATTTACCCACCACGCTGTTACCTTGCCGCTTCCTCAGTCCAAGCACCATATTTAAGCTGCAGCCTCACACACACCCCTCAATGCTTGCAGTCCAGAACTGCCACTGCGAAGACATGGCCCCAAAAGCCAAGAAGTGTGGGGCTCCCGATTCAGTGACGCATCCCTGGAACACCTTTTGGATGCCGTGGAGGCCTGCTGTGATGTCCTCTATCCCTGCTCAGCCCTCGGGAGGCCTGTCAGTCTCACCACTCTGGCTTGGCAGACGGTGGCAGAGGTGGTCAGTGCCAATGCTGCACTCAGAGGTCGGCAGAACAAGGATGAATGATCGCAATCGTGTGCCAGGGGAATCAACCATCTTATCATTCTCAACTCACACACTCAAAAACTCATCACACATTCACTGGCATCTCACTCACTGCCAGCTCAAGGGACACCACCACTCACTCTCTCACGCACACCCTCACATCTCCATTTGGCTTAATCTTCCCTGAAGATCGCCTCCCCATTCTGTCCATGGCTTGAGTCTACATATACGCACGCCTGGCATCCTTCTCATTTGGCCTGGCATGTGCCTTGCTCACACTCTCTCCATCTGTCTTTGTGCAGGACAATGTCACGCACAATCAATGGGAGAGATGCCAGACGGGGGAGGAGTGCCGGACATCAAGGCCCTCACTCCGTTTGCGAGTTGTACGTTGGAGCTGGCCAGAGCGGACATGGATGGTTCCTGCTGCAAGCATCCACATGAGGATCCTGCACCACATCATTTCTCTGTCAATGCTACTCTGAGTCCACTGTCCTGTGTGTAGTGCACCTGCATTAATCTCCACTTTCTTTCCTAGGCTCATCTGCCATGTCGTCTTCAGGCAACCTTGACCCCAACCCCAGCACCGAGAGCACCTCGGATGAGGACCCTGAGGGCAGCACCGTTGAAGACCCGGCATGGCGCTCACCCATATTCTCCACCAGCACAACGACATACACCTCAGTGAGACTTAGGTGTACAGCTGCCTCGGGATCACAATCTAGAGAGCACAGTTCACACTCTGTTCCACAGCCGATGGAGGCAGGGACATTTGAGGTTGCCGGCACTCGGAGGACTGCTGGAGGCAGGAAATCTGCTGAGTCCAAGTCAGATGATGAGTCTATAGACTCGGTCCTCAATCAGTTATTGGAGCTGCGAAAACAACTACGGGAACATCAGGAAGGGATGTCCGCTGCACTCCTCAGAATGCAAGGGATGATGGAGGAGTCTGTCTGCCTTCAGTCTGAGGTGATAGTGACAGCATGTCAATGCACTGAGGTCAACACTGTTAGGATGGCTGCTGCCAAGGAGACCTTGGTCCAGACATTGGTCCTGCACTGGTGTGGGCTGAACTCCATCATGAACATGCCATAGTTGGCCTCTAATAGTGTCAATGTGAGAGGGGTGCGGGGCAGTTCGATCTCACTCCAGCTTCCCCTTCTCCTCAAGGAGTCAACCAGAGGCTGTTGGGCACCCATAAGCAGGAGAACTAGCAGCTCGACACCACAGGGACACCCACCTGGATGACTTTGGGAACGTCCGGCTGATTAAATCCCCTCTTCCTGTGATCTCATCATCTCCAGCCAAGGAGGATGCACCTGGCCCACAGCAGGATACCCAAAGCAGGCCAGGGCTCTCCAGGTCCCGGCCCTTCAGAGGTTGCCCATCAAAGTCATCTCAGACAGAGTGTAACAGTTATCAGGCTGCCTCCACCTCTGCTGTGGATGTTGGGGGAGCACGAAGAGGTGGCTGCATTGTTAGGAAGGTTAAGAAGATGTACGCTGGGATTTGCAGCAATCTCTTGTTTCCCACAAATGGAGGGTGCCATCAACTGCACTCACATGGTGCTTAGATCTCCATGGCCTTAAGGTCCAAACCTTAATAAATTCTTAGCAAGGGACTGTGAGCACCTCCATCAGTCACTGTGCCATGGCCACCTTTCGCAAGGGGATTTTACAACTGGCCCAGTTGTCCAATTGTTCGGCAGCCCCCTAAAACTCACATTAATTTGCTGTCTGTGCCCAAGGGGTGAAATGTTCTGGAGCATTCATGCTTGCTTGAGTGAGCAGAAATGCTTCAGAGGCCCAACTCCAACCATGTCAATGGAGCTATTGCTGAATGGTCTCAGCTGCAGAAGAATGCTCTCTTTTGACAAGCTTGGCCACTTCCCTCACCCTCCCTGCCCCCGACATGTGCTTATGTACTTCCATCAGTCTGTGCTGCCTTGGCATCTCCTGGCCCCCCTTCCCCGCACTGGAGCACTTGCCCTGCCCCCGCACTGGAGCCCTTGCCCTGGCACCGCACTGAGAGCCAGCTGGGAAAAAGTGACTTGCTTGTGCTGCCTTCGAACGCATAGTGCCTCTCCCTTGGTGTCCTAAAGGCGACCCTTGCGAGCGCTGCGCAAGCTTGTGTGCGCTCACCTCCGAGTTCCTCTCGAAGTTCAGCTTGCCAGGTGCACCCCTTTTTAAAGGCAGCCGTGAAGCACAGTGTTCTGAAGTCATGCCGACGTGGGAGGTAAATTTGACATGGGGGATGATTCCGGCGTGAGGGCATGATCATGAGATGCAAGGGCATTAAAATTAACTTCCCGACGTTGGACGGCGGGAAATGAGACCTGCCATTGATGGGCAGACCGGACGATCGCAAACTGGTTTCAGAATGGCGTAAAACTAAGTTTTGGTTCACCCGTGCCACCAAACATGCCCGTCCACCAACGGGAGCGGAAATTTCCGGCCGAAGTCTCTGTGCATTGTGTGTTGTTTATAGAGTGCGTGGAGCATAATGCCATCTGCCTTCATGCTTGGTTTTCCCGTTATGTTTGAAATGCAAAATGACTTAATTATTGTGATGCAGCCCCAGTCAAACTGCCAGACTCTTGGCCTCCCTGCACTGCAATGTGAAAGAACAACCAAAGCACAGGCCTATATGGCCAAGCAATGCCTAACTCATCAAGACCGCATTCTTGAAAATGATTATGAAAATGAAGGAACAGGAGCTGCTAGACATAGGAGATGATTAATCTGAAGGAATAGATGCCACCAGAGGCTGCACAATCTTTCTTGAAGTGGGGCAAGCAGGAATAGAAGATGATTGATTAGCGGAAAGGGGGCTGTGCCAGAAATAACTATTTTCCAAATAAAATGAAAACAGGAAACAATCATTTTGTGATTTCACTGGCCTCTCAGTAAAGGAATAAATGAATATTTTTCTTGGTACTTTTTCACAGTAGGACTGAGACCTTATTAAGAAGAATAAATGCTGACACTGATCAGCAAAATTCGAACTATTCAACTTTTATTTTATTGTTTGAAGTTTTGATTTATTACTATATGTGCCTGGCCAATATGAAACTACAAAGTAATATGTTCTAATATCTAATATAGGCTACGCAGCACGCTATCACTGCAATTAGATATTGCAAAAGAATGCCAGCCAGTCTATTCCTGTGCTATCACTCTCAGCTGACGCCAGCTTTTGCTTCCTCCCCAGTCAGTTCCCGTTCACTGGTTAGATCTTTAGTCAGATCCCAAGACCTATGACCTCAGCCAGATTTTCCTTAATATAATTGTTCTATTGTGAGTCTTGCATTCAGATCTTTGATGTTAATAGTCCCTTGTTTTGCACATTTAATCAATAGGTTAGTATATCAAATATATTTGTAGCAGAGAAGGATCAATTGTTATGTTTACTGATTGGTTTAAACGAGCAATGTGACATTCCAGATTCACTTAATATAGATCATCAAAGATCCCATGGAGACCCAAATAAAAGTAACCACTTGAAAGACTGAAATTTCAACCATTTGCACTGTGGAATTAATTATTTAAGTGGTTCAAGACATTATTTGTACTTGTGACCATGCTAAGTGTCTCACTGTGTAAATAGTACTTATGACAAGCACACAAGAATATCCTCCTAACATTATCAAATATCATTAACTGTGCCGTTGCTTGCCTGATGTTCCACAACTCTATACTACAGTTTGATGAGACTTCCCTCTATTTTAGGGATTTGTGAATCACTTTTGCTCCTGCTCTGAAGCCTCATTTCTTCAGTCTTTGTTGCCCATTCCTTTGGCATACTATCAAACTATAGTTTGAGGCCTTATTCCCCACACATGTGTGACATTTCATAATACCTCTGATTTTATACTTCGAACACTCAACTCTCCCTTTGTTATTGTTACTGTATTTCCATACTAGCTATTATTCTTCAACATTTGGGGCCTTTTATGCATGTGGATTTCTTTTAAATGTAGATAGATACAGTAAGACAGAGCACGATTTTCAACCGCCTCATGGCCCTTTTTCTCCTAATAAAAACAAAGGACTGGCAGAGTAAAGTCAGAAGGGTGGGTAACCTTGGCAACCACATGGACGTCCAAGGCCTGCCTGATGTGATCTTCAGGTAGGCCTGTAAATGGGCACACAGTGCACTTGCCTGATTTGGATGGAAGGCTGTTAAGATACGTAACTGGTGCCTGTATCTCCCTCTTGCCATTCTAAAGGATGAACAGGCGGAATGTCTGTTCAACACTGCCTAACCAGTGGGCCTAAGGGACCATAAAGAGGGGCCTAACCCTCATTTTCTTCTTTTAAAGGCAAAGTACTGCGGATGCTGGAATTCTGAAACGAAAACAAAAAGTGCTGGGAAAACTCAGCAGGTCTGACAGCATCTGTGAAGAGAGAGAGAGACAGAGTTAACATTTGGATTCCGTATGACTCTTCTTCAGATCAGGTCATTTCCTTTTATTTTTGTGGGGCCAGCAGGAGCAGGATTGCTCATCCTATCTTCACAAAATTACTGGGGCCTTCTTGCACCCCCCCCCTATATGTTAGCTTTACATGGGATCTGGCCATGTTCCCACCTTAACCACAACCAGCAAACTGTGGTGCTTGCACTTGAAAATGGTTTGGCTTCTTCCTGCTGGCATTAACTTTAGACCCATTTTAGACTGAAGTTGAAAATCCTTCCAGAGAGAGAGAGAAACAAAGATAAGTGGTAAAAAAAATAATAAACTGAGCTGGAAGTGATGATGATTTGGGACTAGACAAACATTGAAGCAAGTTATCAAATATAAGTGTGGAAGAAAAGGACTGAGATGACAAAAGACAAAGGCAATAATTGGGAAAAAGTGTTAACAGAAATATATAATAGTGGAGAGAGAAATAACAGGTGGAGGGAGGTGAAAGAGAGAGCTTTATATAAATTATAAACAATTAGATCAGATGCTCTGAATTTTGTCCTGCGATATAAACAGAACAAATTCTGCACTTAACATATGGGAGTGTTTCGATTGAACGTAGCTCCCTAACACGTCAAACCAAAATAAATGCTGTGCTTCTGGACCCAATTCCATGAGGCATTTATTCATTGCTCCACCTAACTTAGGCTTCATGAGTTCTTCCTCCATTTTGTTCCTGCCCAATCACAGGTCATGCATGACAGGCGGGTGGACAATTTTTAGAAAAGCATTATGTAAATTTGGAGATTGTACAAGAAAAAGCTCATGTATCCCATCTAATTCACTTCCACATCCAGGTTGCATCTCACACACTAACCTGACTTTTTAGAAGAAGTTTCTTTGATCCACACCACCACAGCCCTAATAATGAAAATATCGATCCAATTCCCTGTCGAATGTATCAGTCAAAGTCTGCAATCATTGCAATTGATGGAATCAATTACAAATACTGATGACTTTTAAGCTGAATTTCCTGATTGGCATTATTTTAGCAGCAGTGATTGAATTAGACTTACTATTGGCATTGACATAATGACAATTTGAAAATCTGGATTAAACTTGAAGTGCATCTTAAATAAGGTTCAGATCGTAGTTTGTTCAGCTTTAGTTTTTCATCCTGATTTTGCATTAAATATCACCTTATATTCAAATTTCAGATTCCCTTTATTGAATCAAAACTCTTTATCATGATTCTCATCATATTTATATTGCTGTACTTTACTTTGCGTTTTCAACAGATATGTGTTCCATTTACTTGAGCTGATAAGACTTCAGTGAATCACAGAAGCTTGGCTTGAAAGAACAGAAAAACTGCACTCTTACATCAGTTCGTTTTGTTTCCGGGTGTTTTTTATTCACTTATGGGATATTGGCATCGCTGGCTGGGCCAGTATTTATTGCCCATCCCTAGTTGTCCTTGAGGAGGTGGTGTTTGAGTAGCCTTCTTGAACCTTTGCAGTCCATGTGGTGTAGGTATACCCACAGTGCTGTTAGGGAGGCAGTTCCAGGATTTTGATTCAGTGGCAGTGAAGAACGGCGGTATATTTCCAAGTCAGAGCAGCTTGGAGGAGGCCTTCCAGGTGATGGTGTTCCCATCTATATGCTGCACTTGTCCTTCTAGATGGTAGTGGTTGTGGATTTGGAAGGTACTGCCTAAGGAGCATTGGCGAATTTCTGCAGTGCATCTTGTAGATGGTACACACTGCTGCTACTGTTCGTTGTTGGTGGAGGGATTGAAAGTTTGTGGAAGGGGTGCCAATCAAGTGGGCTGCTTTGTCCTGGATGGCGTCAAGCTTCTTGACTGTTGTTAGAGCTGAACTCATCCAGGCAAGTGGAGAGTCTTCCATCACGCAATGGTTTGGTAAAGGTCATGGAGCACAATGCTTAAAATCAGGTTATAATGTGATGCCACAGGGAGCCCAGGTCAGAGTGGTTTAACAATGGTTTGACCAGGGCACGGCTTAACTTCAGTTGCAATTCTAGACACCAATGGCCGGATTTTCGTGGAGGAGGCGGGAATTGGGAGGCAGGTTCATTTATAGGTCGTGAACTCGCTCCCGAACCAGGAACTGATCGGCATTTGTGTTGAAGTGGAAGCCTAACTGGAGAGAGGAGGGGCCTACTAGCCAGTTAGTGACCAGGAGGAAGATGGGTGGGAATGGAGGCAGGCCAACAGGGAAGTGGGCCACATTCTGGCCAAAGCTGGCAGCATCGCTGTGGCTGCCGTCTAAGAACAATATAAAAAAGAAATGAATCCGCATCTAAGTTGGCCAGGGCATATGGAGAGCTGGAACCTGTGATATAGGATAGGGAAATGTTGGTGTTATTATGATTTCACTGCTGTGCAATAAATTTTCATTAAAAATTCCACTTTAAAAAAAAAATACAACTTTTTCAATGCTGCTGACCCTGTTCCCTACACACTGGAGCTGCTCAGCTTTGCACAGCTCCCAATGGCTCTCCGCCTCCATGAAGTTCTCAGGATGTTAAAAGACAAGCTCTTAAAAAGCTTCTTAATTACATCAATTCTCCCAATTCTCGACGCAGGTGACTTCACTTTCCCTCCGCCCTCGCAAAAGTTGATGGAGTCAGGAGCAAATATGACAGACTGGTATGTAGGCCATTGGAGCCAGTTTTTTGGTTACCAGCCTCTGTGTTAACCCAACTTGGTGCATAAAAATCTTATCTGTTGTATTTGGGAAGGTGGAAAAGATGTTACTTAGGGATGCAGGAACATAAGTAAGCCATTCAGTCTCTTCAGTCTACTTCACTCTATTCTGCATCTTAACTCTCATCTATCGGTACTGGTTCCATAATCATTAATACCCTAGCCTCACAAAAATCTATCAATCACAGTTTTGAAATTTTCAACTGACCTCAGCTCAATAGCTTTTTTGGAGGAGACAGTTCCAGACGATGCTTTGTGTGAAGAAGTGTTCCTGGCATCAGACCTGAACAGCCTGTAGCCTCCAATGTTAAAGTTAAACCCCCTTGTTTTGGACTTCCCTCACCAGAGCAAATAGCTTCTCTCCATTTACCTTATCAACTCCTTTGATCATCTTTGTTTTATGTTTAATCATTTATTTACATGAATGCAAATTTTCTTCCAATGTTTCTTCACAGGTGTCAACTGTATGCCTGAACCTCACTCAAGCAACCATATTTTATGTGTTAACCAAGACAATGTGCATTAGGAGGTTATTCATACATACATACTAGTTAGGAGCAGGAGCAGGCCTCTCAGCCCCTTGAGCCTGCTCCGCCGTTCAATAAGATCATGGCTGATCTGATAGTAACCTCAACTCCACATTTCCGCATACATCGGATAACCTTTCACCCCCTTGCTTATCAAGAATCTAACTACCTCTGCCTTAAAAATATTCAGACTCTGCTTCCAACGCCTTTTGAGGAAGAGAGTTCCAAAGACTCACGACCCTCTGAGAGAGAAGAATCTCGTCATCTCTGTCTTAAATGGGCGACCCCTTATTTTTAAACAGTGACCCCTGGTTCTAGATTCCCCCACAAGAGGAAGCATCCTTTCCATATCCACCCTGCCAAGTCCCCTCAGGATCTTATTTGTTTCAATAAAGTCGCCTCTTACTCTTCTAAACTCCAGCTGATACAAGCCTAGCCTCTCCAATCTTTCCTCATTAGACAACCCATTCCAGATATGAGCCCAGTAAACTTTCTCTGAGCTGCTTCCAACGCATTTACAATCTTCCTTAATAAGGAAACCAGTACTGTACAAAGTACTCCAGATGTGCTCTCACCAATGCCCTGTATAACTGAAATATAACCTCACTACTTGTGTATTCAATTCCCCTTGCAATAAAATTCAATTGTGGACAATGTGAAGTTCAGCCTGAGCCTTGGCTTCTGCACATGTAGACCACTGCATTTTCCAGCAGGATATACAGAATAATCTTAGGAACGATATACAATCCCCTCTCCAGCATTGTGGCAACTTTTCTCTCTGAGATCAGTTAGCACAAACCCGGGACCTCTCATCATTATGCTTCAGTTGTACATGAAATAGTCATTTAGTTTTATCAGTGGATCAGGGCAGTACATTTCTGCGGTTGTATTTTGTCTCAGTTCAGCAGTTCAAATCTGAAAATTTGGGCCTACAAATTGGTTTGTGCCTAGCCTCAAGTTCACACCCATCAGCACCTTCTGATGGCATGCTGAAACAAATGAGCTTTGACCGCCACACAGAATTGGTCTCCTTATGTCATCAGACATTCAATCACAGTCACTCCCCAAGAGGCAATACATTGGTTGCAAAGAAGACAAAGTTCGGCCAGCAGAGATTTTGGGCACTGTGGTGTTGGTGGGGGCAGGGTTGGGTGGGTGGGGGCAGGGTTGCAGGGTTGGGGGGAGGGGTTGCAGGGGTGGCGGTGTGTGTGAAGAGATCGAAGAGGCAGAGGGTGAGCAGTGGCTGGCAGCAATTTTAATAAGACCATAAGATGTAGGAGCAGAAGTAGGCCATTCGACCCATCGAGTCTGCTCCGCCATTCAGTGAGATCATGGCTGATCTGATAATCCCCAACTCCACTTTCCTGCCTTTTCCCCATAACCCTTGTTTCCCTTACTGATTAAAAATCTGTCTCAGCCTTGAATATTCTTAATGACCCAGCCTCTACAGCTCTCTGCAGTAAAGAATTCCACAGATTAACAACCCTCTGAGAGAAGAAATTCCTCCTCATCTCCGTCTTAAATTGGCGACTCCTCACTCTGAGATTATGAATCTTGAATCAAGGGAGCACTCCTGCTCCTTCTGGCTCCACAGTCAGGTAAAAAGATTTTTAATTCACTTTTTGGTGTCAGGACATTCCAGCGGTTCCATTAAAACTGCTGGTTTGGCTGCTTTACAGGAGAAAATTGAATGCTACATGCCCAGTGCATCCACTATCAAAAAAGTGGACTGAAATAGGCTTCAGGCTCCTAATTCTTATAGATAATGGGTGGAATCGTCCCAGGTTTACACTAAGTGCAGTAGCTGGGTTGTATTAATTATGCAATCCCGGGAAACATGCCATTTCCACGGCGCCGGACTCTCAGTTGCCATTACCTCGCTGCTTCATCGCGCCGGGCACCACATTTCAAGTGCAGCCACATGCATACCCCTCAGAGCTTCCAGCCCAGGATGGCTGCACTGAAGACATGGCTCCGAAAGGCAAAAAGACTGCAGCCCCCTGCTTCAGTGATGCCGTGGAGGCCCACCGTGATGTCCTCTACCCCCAGCTCTGGCTGCAGGATGGGCAGCGGCATCACCAATCCAGCATGATAGGTGGCAGCAGCAGTGGTATTCAGCGACAATGTCCCGCAAAAGAGGGCAGCCACCCAGTGCCTCTACAGGATGAATGGTCTCATCCGTTCCACCAGGGTAACTCACTCTTCTCATCGCTCTCAACTCACACACCCACAAACCCATCACACATCCACAGGGATCTCTCGCCTCAAGGGACAACACCACTAACTCTCACACGCATACACCCTCACATCTCAATCAGGCTCATATCCTCTCGAGCTCGCATCCTCATCCTGTCCATAGCTCCGCTCACCACACAAACGTTCCACTCAGTGCCATGTGTTCTGCTCACACCGTTTCTCCATCTGTTTTCATGCAGGAGAAGCCTGTTCACATCAGCAGGGAGAGGTCCCAGACCGGGGATGGAGTGGCCCACATTAGGCCCCTCACACACTTTGAGGAGTGTGCCATCTTGCTGACTGGTGAGGACATGGACTGTGCCTGGGGTGACGGTGACTTTGGAGGTGAACACCCTCATGAGGATCCTACACCACATCATCCCTCTCTCAATGCAAATGTGAGTGATCTCTCTCCTGTTTTTGACTCTGTTGCCATGCCCTAATTATCTCTACTTTGGTTCACAGGGAGCTCTGCCTCTGACTGATGCCCTCATCCAGCCAATCCCTCAGCTCCATCCAAGTCCTCACCTCCAGCCAAGAGGACACCTCCTCCATTGAAGAGCTGGGAATAAACAGCCTGGATGACCCGTCATGGTGCTTAGCCACACCCTGCACTGGCTCAGAGACACACGCCTCGGTGGCACCTTGATCTAGAGCAGGTTCGGGTTCACAATCTGGTGGTCACCACACGGACACATGTCTACAGCAGCAGGAGGAGGCAGGTTTGGCCAAACACCCTGGTACTCGGAGGACTGCTGGGGAAGAGGCATCTGTGAGGTCTGAGTCAGATGGTGAGTCTCTGGATTTGGCCTTCTGACTCATCCTGGAGAGTCAGCAGAAGGCGTGGGAACATCACACAGAGCTGCTGGAAGCCCTCAACAGAGTGGCACGCAAGTCGGAGGAGTGCGTCCGCCTGCTCTCTGATGAAGTGATGCCCACATGTGCCCATATGGAGGCCTCCATGGGGAGGATGGCGGACGCCATGGAGACCCTGGTCCAGCAGAACCCGGAGATGTGTGCAAACCTGCACTCCCTCGCTTGAGCCATGGGTGAGTTCCTGTAGTGGCAACGTGAGAGGGAAATGGACACCTCGATGTCCCTCCAGGTGCTCCTTCCCCTCAAGGAGTCAGGCTGGGGCCCCCGGGCACCCGAAGGGAGGAGGAGTGGCAGCTAGACACCCCTGGGTCATCCACTCAGGAATCTCAGAGGCTGTCCTCCCCATCCGAGTCCCATTTGCCTGTGAGCCCCTCAACCTCGTCCTCTGTCACTGCAGAGGGAGCAGCTGGCCAACAAGTGATTCTGGAGGGAGGAGTGTGTGTGTGGCCGGGCCTTTGAGAGCCTTGTGGAAGCTCTCTCCCACCCATGCAGATCCTTCACATATCACACTCACCTCAGTGTCCTTAACATTTTCAATGCTGCCTGCTGGGGTTTGTTTTCAGTTGTCCATCTGAGCTGACCTGCGTCTCTGCCCACCCAATGATCACACTCCCATTTAGCACCTGATCTCACCCACCATGACTATTGTTTCATTTTCGATTTGAACAACATGGTCTTGGTTCAGTTTTTCGCAAGCTCCCCGCCTTTTCCCCTTCCCCAGTCACCTATTTCCTTTCCCCCATCACAGTTGACCTACCTGGCAACACCTTCCACCTCCCCTCCGTGATCTACCAGCCACAACCCTTTCACTTCGGGGATGCCCAGCTGAACGTGCACATTTGCTTTCTTCATGAAAATCCCACCCCATCCACATTCACCTCCTCCTTTCCACCCCCAGGGTCCGTGTCTGCCTCCGAGTCTCCACCAACCACCCTCGCCATCTCTTCTACCGCTACCGTCAAACCCTCACCCTCCCACCCTACCGCCTCACTTTGCCCTTGGTCATTCTCACCATCCCCTCTTTCCACGTCCTCCCTCAGTTCATTCCCCAGGAGGCAGTCATGGAATCATCAGAGCCCACCCTTGCACGTTCACCTGGACATTCCCCCCCACCGCAGACCCTTTGCCCCCTCTGGACCCCTTCCCCCCTTGGAACACCATCACCCCACCGGACCTCTCCCTGCCTTTGGTCCTTCCTCTGCCCCACCTGCTGGATTGCACCCTGCTCAGTCCTTCTCCTTTCCTGACTCCTTTACTTCTTCCGCCATACTTAGCCCTTCCCCCCTCCCGACTCTTTCCTCCAGTCTTACTTCTTCCTCCTGCAATGCTCCTTCCGCCCAATTTCTGACTCCTTTATACACCCTTACTTCTTGTTCCAGCCTTATTTGTTCTTCCACCCTTAGTCCTTCTCCCTTCCCGACTCCTTTCTCCACCCTTAGTTCTTCCTCCAGCCTTATCCCCTCCCTTCTCCGCACTCTTTCCCATCCAAATTCCTTCCCTCATACCTTCCACGCCCGTTACACCTACCTCCCCAGTTGCTGTCTTCTCCCTTGTTACCCCCTCCTCCCCGTACTCCATCCCCCCTCCCAACCTCCCCCGCGACACCTCCATTCCCCCTTTCCAACCTCACCCAATCTTGACACCTTCCTTCCCCCCGCCACAACCTCAACTCCCACCCCCCAACACCTCTTCCTCTCCCAGTCGATCCTTGACCTTCCTCTCCACCCCCTTGACCATCATCTGAGCAGACCTTCAACGGTGACTTTCCAACTTCTGTGGCCTGCTTTGCAGCAGAGCCATTTCCATGAGAATCCATCCAGCATGCTGTGGACATTCCTCCAGTGTGCTATTGCTGTCGGGCTGCAGCATCTTCTGTATCTTGGATGTCTGCGATGTGAGCAAGGCCCTGGCGTTAAGTCCTGACTTCTGGATGTCACACTTGTCAAGACGTGTTCTGCACCAATGTGCAATCATGCCAATGTGGACGGACGACCCGGTGGGGTTGGTGGTGGTGGGGGGTGGTGAGGGGTGGTGGGGGTAGTGGGGGATGATTCCAGCAGGCTGGCTTTATAATGAAATGCAGATGTATTTCAATGAGGTTCCCGATGTCCGATGATGGGGAACACAGCCCACCATCGACGGGCAGAAAGGATGCTCACAAACTGAATTCACGAAGCCGTGAAACTGATTTTTGGCCTTCTCGCCATATTATCCGCTTACGCCACTGAACATGCCCAACACCAGCGGGCACGGATGATTCCACCCAATAAATGCCTGTTTCAGGTGGCCATGGTGGAGGGCAACAAAACACCTCAGCCAACCCATACCCAGAATGGAATGATCACACACACACCATATTGGGTCCTTTATTTGCCTGAAAAATGGGCCCCGCATGATCCAATTCCTAGGCCTTGCCTTCTAGAATATCCCAGTTGCTCCATGTTTAAGTTCTGCCAAAGGACAATAATTAGTCTTACTTGCAAGCATTTTCATGAAATGACCTGAGTAGCTAAGTTATATGTAAATATTAAAGCTGATTTCACACCCATGCTCGATGAGGAGTGATCATAAGAAATTACAGGGCCATTTTTGAAATATGCATTGAGTGTCATGGAATTTTATAACCTTTCTTATTTCTCCCCTCTTGATTTTAAGATCAATCTAAGGTGCCCTCCCACCATGTACCATTCCCTGCTCTGTTGGGTAGATTGGTTGCCTTGTTTGGTTTTTCCAATGGCATTGTAAAATTGGCCACAAGAAGATGCAATATTCGGGTTGCACTTGTCTTGACTAACATTCTTCCCTCAACCAATGCAACTAGAAAACCAGTTAATTTGCCATTCATCTTATTTGTGAACATGACGTGCTGAACTGGTTGTTGTATTTGCTGTTATAACAAATTTTTCCGCACTTAGGGAAGTCATGAGAATGTAATAAGCTGCTACATAAATGCAATTCTTTATTTCTTAGCTCGCAATTTGAAAATTGTACACACACCAGCTATTCTGTTGCCTTCTTATAGATTTGAAACACAGACACCAACCCTATGAATGTCACTGTAACTGTATTAAACATTCCTGCAGACGTATTGTACAAATTGAGGAGGTGTTGAATGACTTCCCTGCTCACTTCCAATTTTCTATATTAAGTAACGGAAGTCGACCTGAAGCAATTCCACTCCGAGCACATAAAATTAATCTTTTGAAAACAAAATGGGTGTAATTTTCCCAACTATTCATTTAGCCTGTGGTTTTAGCAAGAGAAACCTCTGCCCACTAGTTCAGATGTGATGTGTCTGCCTCAGAATCTCTGAGCCTTGTAGACTAGCAAGGTCCTGGGTTTGGTCTTGGGCCTGTGCAGGCTTACTTCAGTTAGCCACAATGCCACAGGTCAGAATGGGGGCTGTCAGCCACGCCTGCAGCTCCTTGTTGCTATACAGTAAGCCAGTGTATGTACATAAACAGATAAGGAGTAAGCACAGGATCTGGCTTGGCTGTGTCATCTTTCTTGGCCAGAAAATTCTTGACAATCCTCACACATGAATAAAAAAGAACCCCCACCAGCATATATATTCTGTCCTGCGCTGAATTATGGAAACTGTGGTTACAGGCACAAAACCCAAGATCCTACTTTCCTTCGATCCTCCCCCACCCCCATCCTGTCTGAGATCAGAAACAGACTGTGTGCGAATAATGGGACAGATTTCTTCTGTGCACAATCTGTAACGAATTTGTAAACCCATTGATAAATAAGCTGGTTTATGATTTTGATGCTCATGACACACAGAGGAAATCTTAGCCTTTCATGTTTCTAAATAGTGTGGTTGAAGATCATTTCTAATTACTGGATAGAGGATGCTCAATAACAAGTCCCCCCCATGGCTCAGCTGGTTAAGGCAGCAAACAGTGGAGTCATAAATATCAGGAAGTTTCCAATTAGATTTTGGTTTGTTCTGTGTTAACTGTTCTCAGCCAAAGCAGCAGTAGGGGTGTTACAAGTGGCCACAGTGTGCCTTGGTTAGGGAGGGTAAATTGGTCAGGTTTCTCACTACTGATCGCTATCCAGGAATACTTGTTGGAAATGGAATGAATGTCAGGGAGGACAGAATTTGTCTTGACATGATTGTTTATTATTATTCTTTCATGGAATGTGGGTGTCACTGGCTTGGCCAGTATCCTTAATTGCCTTTGAGAAGGTGGTGATGAGTTGTCTTTTTGAACTGCTGCAGCCCATGTATTATCGAAACACCCAGAGTGCTGTTAGGAAGGGAGTTCCAGGATTTTGACCCAGTGACAGTGAAGGAAAGGCGATATAGTTCCAAGTCAGGATGGCGAGTGACTTGGAGGGGAACTTGCAGATGCTGGTGTTCCCATGTACCTGCTGCCCCTGTCGGTGGTGGAGGTCAAGAGTTTGGAAGGTGTTTCTAAGGAGCCTTGGTGAGTTGCTACAGTGCATCTTGTCAATGGTACACACTGCTGCTACTGTGTGTTTGTGGTGGAGGGAGTGAGTGTTTAAGGTGGTGGATGGGGTGTCTTGGATGGTGTTGAGCCTCTTGAGTGTTTTTGGAGCTGCACTCATCCAGGCAAGCGGAGAGTGATACCCTTGATTATCCTGCTAACTTGCACTGTCTTGACTCACAAGAATGACCATTTGGCCAAGGTACTGGAGGAAAACTATTGCTTCAGAGGTGAGAAAATTACAGAAAAGGAAGAGGGAAAATAGAGCAGTGAAGGTTTGACTAAAGTCAGAAGATCACAGGAGGTTCATATACAAGAACAAAATTCTACTGGTTTGTTAAAGGCCTGAACTTGAGTTTGGATGACCCCACACTGCACCTCCCCCCACCGTGAACTCTTGTGCCAATGGCAATTGCTGTGAATTTATTATGTGGATTCCATTGAAGTTGGATTACTGGTACTTGTTGCTTGACTCTTAAGCTGTCAGATCAGTTGGCAGCAGCCTGGCCTATGAATCAGAAGGTGGTCACTTCAACCCTCACACTAGAGACTTAAGGGAAGAATTCAGGCAACACTTTGTTGGAGCACTGAGGGGTATCGTCTGGGTGAGATGTTAAACTGGGGCCCTGTCTGTTCTCTTAGCTGAAAGTAAAAGATCCCTATGTCGAAGAAAAGCAGTGGAGTTATCCCAGAGTCCTGGCTAATATTTGACTCTCAGTGAACATCATTGAAACAGGCTATCTGATTATGTGTCTAATTGTTGCATAAATTTGCAGGCATGTTTCTAACATTACAATAGTGGCTGCATTTCAAAAGTGCTTAATTGACTGCAAAGTGCTTTGGAAAGCCCTGAGGTCACGAAAGGCAATATATAAATATAAGTCTTTCATTCCATCCCTCTTTTGATATTGTTGGTTATTTAAAACAATTCGGAACAATATCAGACCTCATGGAACATGAAGCAGAACCTCGCTGAGTAACAAATGTAGCAAAATACACTACTGCTTTACTCTGAATGCTGAATTCACCATCCTCTATAAACCACAATACAGTCAAACTGTCACAGGACCCTAACTGAGATACACCTTATCTAGCTTCCTATAAGCAGCGCATGCTGGTGCAAATACACCTTCAAAGCACAGTATTTAGTTCAATTCTTCTTTTCCCTTCCTGAATCTAGTGGCGCATGAGGCAGACAAGGCACATGTCTGTTTCCATAGCTAGTTTTTCCTGGACAGGTCATTAGCCTGTCACCAGAGGCTAGAGCTTGGGGGGGTGCCACTCTGCATCAACATGGCTGACCAGGAGTCTCTCCCACTCTTACCACCTCCCAGTGGCTTATTGGAAGGATTTACAGGTTGATGGTCAACCTGTTTGGCCACGTTATGAATGCAATTTCCTTGGCCATCAAGTCTTGGGATGGGACTCAAACCGGGAGCTTCTGGCTCAGAGGCTGGGGTGCTACCCACTGTGCTACAAGACCTCCCTTTAAGTTCTATCACTTGAGCTTAATTGAGGCTTTGAATTCCTCAGATAATGGGGGAGGCGGTGGCACAGTGGTATTGGCACTGGGCTGGTAATCCAGAGACCCAAGGTAATGCTCTGGGGACCTGGGTCCACATCCCACCACAGCAGATGGTGGAATTTGAATTCAGTAAAAGATTTTGAATTAAAAGTCTGATGATGACCATAAAAACTATTGTCGATTGTCGGAAAAATCCATCTGGTTCACTAACATTTTTTAGAGAAGGAAATCTGTTGTCCTTACCCAGTCTGGCCTACATGTGACTCCAGACAGTTAGCAATGTAGTTGACTCTTAAATATCCTCTGAAATGGCCTAACAAGCCCCTCAGTTGTATCACACAGCTAAAAAGCCTAAAAGAGATAAAATGGGACGAACCACCCGGCATTGACCTAGGCACTGGAAACAACAACGGCAAACTCAGCCCTATCGACCCTGCAAAGTGCTCCTTACTAACATCAGGGGGTTTGTGCCAAAATTGGGAGAGCTGTCTCACAGACTAGTCAAGCAACAGCCTGACATAGTCATCTTTACAGAATCATACATTATGGATAATGTCCCAGACTCCATCATCACCATCCCTGGGTATGTCCTGTCCCACCAGGGGGACAGACACAGCAGAGATGGTGGCACAGTGGTATACAGTCAAGAGGGAGGTGCCCTGGGAGTCCTCAACATTGACTGTGGACCACATGAAGTCTCATGGCATCAGGTTACATGAACATAGGAACAAGGAACAGGAGTAGGCTATTCGGCCCCTCGAGCCTGCTCCACCACTTAATTATATCAAGGTTGATCTGATAGTAATCTCAAAGCTGCATCCCGCTTTCCCCTGATAGCCCAGCACCCCCTCGCTTACCAAGAATCGATCCACCTCTGCCTTAAAAATATTCAAGTACCCTGCTTCCACCACCTTTTCAGGAAGAGAGTTCCAGAGACTCACAACCTTCTGAGTGAAAAAATTTCACCTCATCTCTGTTTTAAATGGGTGACCCCTTATTTTTAAACAGTGACAGGAGGTCAAACATGGGCAGCTGATGAATCAGTGCTCCTCCATGTTGAACACTACTTGTGAAAACACTGCCTGTGGCAAGGGTGCACAATGTACTCTGGGTGGGGGACTTCAATGTCCATCACCAAGTCCTCCACCCAGAGTGGTTCAGTAACACCAGTACAGACTGAGCAGGTCAAGTCCTAAGGGACATAGCTGCTAGACTTGTGTGCAGTAGGTGGTGAGGGAACCATCAAGCGGGAAAAATATTTGACCTCATCCTCGCCAATTTACCTTTCACAGATGCATCTGTCCATTACAGTATTGGTCAGCTCACCTCACAGTCCTTCTGGAGATGGAGTCTCTCTTCATATTCAGGATACCCTCCATCGTGTTGTGTGACACTACCAATGAGCTAAGTGGGACAGATTTTGAACAGATCTAGAAACTAGATCTAGAATCAGTGTGCTTGCATACGAGCAGGAGAGAGAGCTCATCCTGAGTGAGACACAGCCAGGGTGAGTGTGGGTATTGGCAATTTGGTGCGCAGAGGGGCAGAGGTGCTCTTTGCATTTTTCTTGCTATCCATCTTCTTCAATCCTCAGAGAGTGGTCTTGCCTTGCTGCAGCAGTAGAGGCTACAAGGGAGAGAAATGACAGGCAAGTAGTGGGTAAGGTCAGTTAAGTATTTACTACTTTAATCGCTTACAGTTTAAATCATTTTGTGGTTTATAGTTTGTATATTCTGTAGTAACGAGGATCAGGAAAGAAGGGCCCTAGAGTAATTGATTTAAAAGGTTTAATTTAAAGGGATAAGTCATGGCAGGAGAGCTCAAAGCCATGGTATGTTCCTCTTGCTCCATGTGGGAAGATGGGAACATTTCCAGTGCCCGGGTCCAGCATGTGTACAGGAATTGTGTCCAGCTGCAGCTCCTGGAAGCTTGGTTTTCAGAGCTGGAAAGGCAGCTGGGGACACTGTGGAGCATCCAAGAGTCTGAGAGCATCGTGGATAGCACATTTTGAGAGGTAGTCACACCACAAATGAAGGGACTTGAGGAAGAAGGGGAATGGGTGACCACCAGGCAGCCCAAGAGAAACAGGCAGGTAGTTCAGGAGTCCCCTGGGGTCCCGCTCACAAATTGGTATTCTATTTTGAGGCTGGTTCCTCCAGGAAGTGCAGACAGAGCCAAGCTTCTGGCACCACAAGCAGCCTGTCTGTACAGGAGGGGAGGAAGAGAGGAAGAGTGATAGTAGTAGGGGATTCTATAGTCAGGGGAACAGATAGGCGCTACTGTGGCTGTCCACGTGACTCCAGATTGGTGTGTTGCCTCCCTGGTGCCAGGGTCCAGAATGTCACTGAACGGCTGCAGGGCATCCTGAAGGGGTAGGGTGATAAGGCAGAGTTCATGATAAATGTTGGTACCAATGACATAAGTAGAAAGAGGGATGAGGTCTTGCATCAAGAATTCAGGGAGTTAGGCAGTAGACTAAAAAGCAGGACCTTTCAGGTTGTAATCTTTGGATTACTCCCAGTGCCATGTGCTAGCGAGCACAGAAATAGGAGAATAGCGCAGATGAATACATAGCTTAAGAGTTGGTGCAGGAGGAAGGGTTTTAGTTTCCTGGATCACTGGGACCGTTTCTGGGGAAGGTGAGATCTGTACAAGCGGGACAGTCTACATCTGAATCAGAGCGGGACTAACATCCTTGTGGGCGTGTTTGCTAGTGCTATTGGCAGGAGTTTAAATTAATTCAGCGGGGGGAGGAGACACAGAATTTTAGCAGAATAGGGACACATCATAATACAGTAAAACAATCAAGTCAGAGGGAGTACAGCTGCATTAAGTTTCAAGGGAGTAAGGCAAGGCTGGATGGCCTCTACTTTAATGCCAGGAGTATTACAGGTAAAATGGATGAGATAAGGGTGAGGATTGACACATGGAATTGTGATATAGTAGCCATCACAGAGACGTGGTTGAGGGAGGAGCAGGATTGGCAGCTCAACGTTCCAGGATATAGAATCTTCAGGCGAGACAGGGGAAGGGGTAAAAGAGGAGGAGGCTTTGCATTATTGGTTAAGGAGTCAGTTACCGCAGTAAGGAGAGATGATATCTTGGAGGGGGCATCTAATGAAGCCTTGTGTGTAGAGTTTAGGAATAAAAAAGGGGCAGCCACATTGTTAGGTGTTTATTATAGACCCCCAGCGGGAAATTGAGGAGCAAATATGTGCACAATTCACGGAGGTGTGTAAAAACAATAACAATAAGGTTGTTATTAGGTGATTTCAACTTTCCAACATTAATTGGGATAGACATAGTGTTAAGAGCTTGGATGGGGTGGATTTCTTGAAATGTGTACAGGAAAACCTTTTAGGTCAATATGTAGAGGATCCAACAAGGGATGGTGCATTGCTGGACCTAATTCTGGGGAATGAAGCCGGACAGGTGGCTGAGGTGGTGGTGGGGGAGCATTTTAGTGATAGTGACCACAACATGGTACAATTTAAGTTTGTTATGGATAAAGAAATGGACAAGTTGCAAAAAAATGTTTTGGATTGGTGGAGAGTGGATTTTAGTAAAATAAGACAGGACCTGGCCAAGGTAGACTGGGAACAGCTACTCGTGGGGAAATCTACAGAAGAGCAGTGGGAGGTGTTCAAAAAGGAAATGGGGAGGGTACAGGCTCAACATGTTCCTTCTAGGGTGATAGGAAGGAGGAACAAGTACAGAGAACCATGGATGACCAGAGATATTCAGGATATGAAGGAAAAGAAAGGCTTTTAGCAGGTACAAGGGAAGCAAATGAGCGGAGGCATTAGTGGAGTACAGAAAGTGTAGGGTGGAGCTTAAGAAAGCAATTAGAAGAGCAACGAGGGGGTATGAGAAAGCTCTGGCTGGTAAAAGTAGGGAAAATCTCAAGATATTCTATAAATATATCAATGGGAAGAGGATAACCAGGGAAAGAGTAGGGTCCATAAGGGACCAATGGGGCAATCTATGGGTGGAGCCAGAGGACATCACTAGAGTGTTGAACGAATACTTCACATCCGCCTTTACCCAAGAGAATGAGGATGAAGGTATCGAACTCGGGGAGAGAGACTGCGAGGTTCATGAGCAAATTGATATAGGAAGTGACAAGGCATTGGAGGTGTTGGCAGGATTAAAAGTGGACAAATCTCCAGGTCCAGATGATTTGTGTCCCAGACTGCTAAGAGAGGCAAGGGAGGAGATCACAGGGGCTCTATCCCAAATTTTTAATTCTTCTCTGGCCACGAGGGAGGTGCCAGAGGACTGGAGAACAGCTAATGTGGTTCCGCTATTTAAGAAGGGAGCTACAGACCAGTGAGTGTCACGTCAGTAGTAGGGAAACTATTGGAGAAATTTCTGAAGGAAAGTATCTGTCTCCACTTGGAGAGGCAACGTTTGATCAGCATGGCTTTGTCAGAGGGAGGTCATGCCTAACAAATTTGAATTTTTTGAGGAGGTGACCAGGCATGTAGATGAAGGTAGTGTAGTTGATGTAGTTTATATGGATTTCAGCAAAGCCTTTGACAAGATCCCTCACGGGAGACTTATAAAGAAGGCAAATATACATGGGATACAGGATAATTTGATAAGGCTGATTCAAAATTGGCTTAGTTGTAGGAGACAGAACATGATGGCAGAAAGCTGCTTTAGTTACCTGGAAGCCAGTGTCCAGTCGTGTACCACAGGGATCTGTGCTCAGTCCCTTATTATTTGCCATTTATATAAATGATATAGATGACTATGTGGGGGGTAGGATTAGTAAATTTGCGGATGACACAAAGATTAGCCGGGTGGTTAACAGTGATGTTGAGCGTCTTGGGCTACAGGAAGATATAGATGGGATGGTCAAATGGGCAGATATGTGGCAGATGGAATTTAACCCTGAGAAGTGTGAAATGGAAGGAGTAATTTGACAAGGAAGTATCCAATGAATGGCATGACGCTAGGAAGTTCTGAGGAACAAAGGGACCTTGGCGTGTATGTCCAAAGATCTCTGAAGTCGGAGTGGCATGTTTGTGGGGTGGTGAAAAAGACATATGGGACACTTGCCTTTATCAATCGAGGCATAGATTACAGAAGTAGGGAGGTTTTGTTGGAGTTGTATAGAACCTTGGTGAGGCCACAGCTGGAGTACTGTGTGCAGTGCTGGTCGCCACATTATAGGAAGGATGTGATTGCACTGAAGGGGATGCAGAGGAGATTCATTAGGATGTTGCCTGGGATGAAACATTTAAGTTACGAAGAGAGGATGGATAGACTTGCGTTGTTTTCATTGGAGCAGAGAAGACTGAGGGGCGACCTGATCGAGGTGTACAAGATTATGACGGGCATGGACAGGGTAGATAGGGAGCAGCTGTTCCCCTTGGTTGAAGGGTCAGTCACGAGGGGACACAAGTTCAAGGTGAGGCAGGAGATTTAGGGGGGATGTGAAGAAAAGCTTTTTTACCCAGAGGTTGGTGACGGTCTGGAATGCGCTGCCTGGGAGGGTGGTGGAGGCGGGTTGCCTCACATCCTTTAAAAAGTATCTGGATGAGCACTTGGCATGTCATAACATACAAGGCTATGGGCCAAGTGCTGGTAAATGGGATTAGGTAGGTAGGTCAGGTGTTTCTCACATGTCGGTGCAGACTTGATGTGCCGAAGGGCCTCTTCTGCACTGTGTGATTCTGTGATTCTGTGATTCTGAAACTTAAGAGTGGGCATCCATGAGGCACTGTTGGTCATCAACAGCAGCAGAATTGTACTTAACCACAATCTGTAACCTCATGGCATGGCATATCCCTACTCTACCATTACCACCAAACCAGGAGATCAACCCTGGTTCAATGAAGAGTGCAGGAGGGCATGCCAGGAGCAACACCAGAAATACCTAAAAATGAGGTGCCAGCCTGGTGAAGCTACAACACAGGACTACTTGTGTGCCAAAGAGCATAAGCAGCAAGTGATAGACAGAGCTAAGTCATCCCACAACCAACGGATCAGACCTAATCTCTGCAGTCCTGTTACATCCCAGTTGTGAATGGTGGTGGACAATTAAACAACTCACTGGAGGAGGAGGCTCCACAAATATCCCCATCTTCAATGATGGAGGAGCCCAGCACATCAGTGCAAAAGATAAGGCTGAAGCATTTGCAACAATCGTCAGCCAGAAGTGCTGAGCAGACGATCCATATCACCCTTCTCCGGAGGTCCCCAGCATCTCAGATGCCAGTCTTTAGCCAATTCGATTCACTCCAAGTGATAATAAAAAATGGTGGAGTCACTGGATACTGCAAAGGCTATGGGCCCTGACAATATTCCAGCAATGTACTGAAGACTTACGCTCCAGAAGTTGCTGTGCCCCTTGCCAAACTGTTCCAGTACATCTACAACATTGGCATCTATCCAGCAATGTTGAAAATTGCCCAGGTATGTCCTATCCACAAAAAGCAGGACAAATCCAACCCAGCCAATTACCACCCCTTCAGTCAACTCTCCATCATCAGTAAAGTGATGGAAAGGGCCATCAGGGGTGCTATAATATGACACTTGCTTAGCAATAACTTGCTCACTGATGATCATTTTGGGTTCCACCAAAGCCACTCAGCTCCTGACCTCATTACAGCCTTGGTTCAAACATGGACAAAACAGCTGAATTCCCTTGACATCAAGGTAACATTTTACCAAGTGTGGCATCAAGGAGCCCTAGCTAAACTGGGGTCAATGGGAATCAGGGGAAAATCTCTCCGCTGGTTGGAGTCATATCTAACAAAAAGGAAGATGGTTGTGGTTGTTGGAGGTCAATTACCTCAGTTCCAGGACATCACTGCAGGAGTTCCTCAGGGTAGTGTCCTTGGCCCAACAATCTTCAGCTGCTTCATCAATGACCTTCCTTCCATCATAAGGTCAGAAGTGGGGATGTTTGCTGATGATTACACAATGTTCAGCACCATTCACGACTCCTCAGATTCTGAATGAATCCATGTCCAAATGCAGCAAGACCTGGTCAATATCCAAGTAACATTTGTACAACACAAGTGCCAGGCAAGAGAGAATCTAACCATCGCCCCTTGACATTCAGTGGCATTACCATTGCTGAATCCCCCACTATCAACATTCTGGGGGTGACCATTGACCAGCAACTGAACTGGACTAGCCATATAAATACTGTGATTGCAAAAGCAGGTCAGAGGTTAGGAATCTTTGGTGAGTAACTCACCTACTCACCTCCTGACTCCCCAAAGCTTGCACTCCATCTACAAGGCACAAGTCAGGAGTGTGGTGGAATACTCTTCACTGGCCTGGATAAGTGCAGCTCCAATAACACTCAAGAAGCTTGACAGCATCCGGTATGAAGCAGCCGAAGCAGCATGATTGGCACCCTTTCCACAAATATTCACTCTCTCTACCACAGATGCACAGTGGTAGCAATGTATACCACACAAGATGCATTACAGAAACTCACCAAGGCTCCCGAGACAGCATCTTCCAAACCCATGACTGCTACCATCTAGAAGGACAAATGCAGCAGATACATGGGAACACCACCACCTGGAAATTCCCCTGCAAGTCATTCACCATCCTGACTTGGAAATATATTGCTGTTCCTTTGCCGGATCAAAATCCTGGAACTCTCCCTAACAGCACAGTGGGTGTACCTACACCACGCGGACCTCAGGGGCAGAATTTTACGTTCCACGGGTGGACGTGCGCCCGACCCAATCAGGGGTAAAATAGAACGTGATGACATCAGGCGAGCGTCCCTACATCATCGCGCGCTCATGCGATATTTTGGTCAGTGGGCAAGCGTGATGCATCGGCAGTGCGCCCACCGACAATTAAGAGGCCTATTAAGGCCATTAATGCATTAATTAAGAGTGATTATTCACTGGCCGTCCAATGTTACGGTTAGCGGGCAGGTGAATCGGCCAGGCGGCCTTTGGATTTTTGAGGAAACCTCATCCACAGGCGAGATGAGGTTTCTGAGATTAACTTTAAAAGAAATAAAAATGTTTTGACAGAATTTTTATTATCTGCATGTCCAGGTGAATGAGTCCTATGTCGGGACATCTTTTTTCAGAATTTTATCATCTTTATTTTTGTTTTTACCTGAGGCAGCTCTCTGCCTTCAGGGGGCTTTCAGTGCGCATTTCCCCTCGCCCTCACCCCGGCAGCACTCAGCTTCTCAGCGCGCCTTTCACGCTGGCTGGCCGTCAGTTGGCCGCTAATTGGCCAGCCAGTGCGAAATCGCGGTCGGGGGCCGATTGCAGGTGGAGGCCTGTTTCTCAGCAGCTCCCAGGCCCGCCCACCGTGCTCGCCCAACGACCCGAAAATCCTGCCCCAGTGGTTCAAGAAGGCAGCTCACCAGCACCTTCCCAAGAGCAATTAGGAATGGGCAATAAAATACATTTGTATAAATGTTTGCCTGCTGCACCCACAATCTATGAATGAATCAAAAATATAGTTGATGCCTAACGTGGCTCAGCAGGTATTAATGTTTTAGGATGAAATTAATTCTTACGTTAAAAGTGTACACAGCATTTAGGATGGTGCCAACATGGGATTGTGAATACACCCACTTGAATCCTAATGATAGTTGCTATAGTAAAACAGTTTTCCAATTCATTCTTGCATTAAGTATGACAGGGTGAGTGATTGCAATGTCTTCAGCGATATGTAGCTTCGCAAAGGCTGGTGACTGAAGCTGACGTGTGGTGTGAATAGCTCAACAAGCGATCTCTTTATCAATGAAATCATCGGCTGCAAGGAAACTGATGTCTCACTTTTAGGTAGATGAATTTAGGTATATTTTAAGTTTCAAAATTGTTTGTGGAGTACCATGTGTTCTTGTTGTGAATGTACTGTAAATGGAAGGTTACAGTGTTAGGAAATATTCCCTTACAAAACATCATTACTTGTGGTACAAGGACCTGCGTCAGGTTTACATTGGTCTATTCTGCTTTGTTTTTCTTTGTGTTGTTGTACATTAATGAGTCAGTTATATTTGTACAGCTGCACTTATTTAAATTTTCAGTTTACAAAGACGTAATAGACCTCATAGTCCGACGTTTAACACACGCGATAGCGAATCACAAATGAGAGTAGCGGCAGCTGACTTCACTGCGTTTAAACAAGAGCATTTTGAATTCTTAAAAATAGACATTGCTGCTTCTGTGTCACATTGTCTACTGTACAAAGAAGCTAGAAATCTGTACAGTGCTGCAAAGCGAAGGAGACTAGAGTAGCCAGTGGAAAACAGATGTTGGCCATGCAGCAAGTATGGAAATTGTGAGTCAGTTACCAGGATGGTGGTTTCATGCTTCAGTCGGTCACAAAAGTTCTGTTTATAGATGTTCAGTTATTCTACTATAATCCTATTGAAGGCAGAATGAAATTAAAACCCGTAGTGTGAATGATGCTAAACTGGGGAGGGGGAGATTGAATTTGAAGAGGCAACCAAGGACGTGCAAAATGTCTTAGATCAAATATTAAACACATGAATCACTGACAGATCAAGTTTACCACTGGCAATGTCTTCAAAACTTTGTTCAAAATAGGGGGGAAATGGTCACATTATTACCTGTTGAATAGTATTGAAATATCTGAGGGTACAATTGAAAGAAATCTAGAAGTATTCTTATACTCAGGGTTTAACACATCCAGTCATTACAGAGCAGCCATCAATGAAGAAATAAATTGCTGGACTCTGCACCAGCTCACAGGAGTCAGAGGATGCTCTGATAAAATTGTCCATTACCATTCAATATGATTATGGTTGATCACTGGCCTTAACTTCACTTTCCTGCCCATTTCCCATATCCCTTGATTTCCTGAGAGGGCAAAAATCAGTCTACTCCAACCTTAAATATATTCAATAATGGAGTATCCACAACCCTCTGGGGTAGAGGATTCCAAAGATTCACAATTCTTTGAGTGAAGAAATTTCTCCTCATCTCAGTCCTAAGTGATCAGACCCGTTGCTCTGAGGGTGCTCTCCCTATTCTAAATTCTTCAGCTAAGAGAAACAACCACTCAACATCTACCCTGTCAATCCCCTTCTAAATCATCTGTGTTTCAATGAGATCACCTCTCATTTTTCTAAGCTTCAGAGAGTATTTGTCCTACCACAGTAGTATAAGTGCCTAGAAGAATACCTTGTATAATATAACAGCCAATATAGAAAAGGCAAATCTGGAACACTGCTTCAAGCTAAATTATTCAGTAGGACAAAAGGATTGTAATTTCCAGAATGATCAAGGTATAAAGTAGGAGATTTAATTCTTGTATTTAGCAGTCCCAGGGGCCTGACTGCTCTGTTTGATGGCTAGCGAAGCGAGATGCTGATACTTGAGATGCTCAGTTTAACACATCATCCCCAGAGGACAGAAGTTCAGCATGACTGTCAGGAGGAAATGACCATGAGTGTGAACGGCAGTGTCACTGCTACACGCCATATGGTACAGATCTGTACCTGGCTTCATGCTGTTTGGGAGTTGATGGAGCCAATTCTCCAGTCACTGAGTGGTAGAAGCATCATGGGGTGAAGATATACTTATGTCTAACTTCACTCGCCACAGGACTTTGCAGCCTCCACCTAGATACCTCCAGTCATTAGCATTGGAAGAATCCTTTTCTCATGGCCTCCTTATTCTTCTGTTTCTGTTCTGGAGAGGCTCTGTAAATGCTTCACTCATTCTATTTTCCCACTCAGAACCATCAAACCATTTATTTTTCGCTGCCTACTTCCCAAGGAAACCCTGTAACATCAGTTTGCAGAATGCATAAAATCAATGGTGCGAAAATATGCTTGGAATACTGCAGGATGAGCTTTAACAGAGGAAAAACTTTAGCATTTCTACTCAAACCTTCTTTTGATGTTAAATCGACATTCAATAGAGTTAGTAAAGAAATAATGCTGGACTTGTGAAAGTCATGCTTCTTTGTACAGCCATCTGATAAAGACTGTTTAAACTACTACATAGCCAAATGTAAATTTCATTTAAATAGAAATTTAGATGTGGAATGATTTTCGCTGTCTGTGAGTGCTCTCGAAGACATCATAGAAGTATGGTTTGTTGAGAGGGTTTCTCCTGGGAGCAGGTGCTTGAAATGGTTTCATGGCTCTGCCATATTTCAAACTGCAGTTATAACATAGGCAACCTGTTCTTTTTCATTCCCACAAACCAAATGAATTGCTGAAGTCACTGGCTGATTGTATAGTGTTCTTCATGCATTTTGGGATAATAAAAATCTTGCTGTAAAGTGTAACACTTACCATTGCTTTCTGATTGCTCTTCATGGAATTACCAAGCCTACAGCCGAGTCTGACGAAAATAATACCCTTTATTGGCCACCTGTGAGAGGATTTAATTTACTGTTTTAAGATATTTTCTTCCTGGAACTCCTCACCCTGGCCAGAAATTGAAGGAATTGAACAGGTTTCATTTCATCCCCAATGTCTCTCAGCATGGCTGCTTTGAAGTTTTGACTAATCTGTTTCTGGAGTTTCTAGAGATTTGAATTTTTTGCTCTTTGGGGTAGAAATTCCCCTTGGGTAACGATACAAAATGAGTAATATTGAATTGGCAGTCAGTTAAGCAGAGCACCTGATATTTAATCCCATTGGCTGCATCATGTCTATAAGGCATGAAAGAGATCATAAACTGTTTAAATCAAACTTGCTTTCTGCTTATTTCAAAATAGACTTTGCTGGACCAGAAACATGGATGTTATAATTCGCATGATTTGCAAGTTGGCTACACTTCTGGAAATGTCCAACAGTAACTACAGGACAAAGCTCGGCACTCATCCTTATGGAATCTTACACCCATCATTGTGTGGACCCATTACAATCAATGAAACAAGGTAGCTGCAGATGGTCTGCTTCCCTAGCCTGGACTTATAATGAAGAAAAAGCCATCAGAACTCATTATATCTGCAGAGGCACTAATTGCCACCATCTATCTCCTAAGGTGAATAATAGATTTTGACCAGAGACATAGAAATTGATTGTTAACCTGAAACTGACTCATCAATGGGCAACACCATATGACCAAAGCTCCTTTGGCTTTTGGAAAGTTTTAATGTTACATTTCTGGACTCCCAGAGCAGTCGACTGTTAACATCCTGACAACACCAAAGCCGCACTCCCAGGCTGACAACAAAGCCTGCCTCATGCCTAAACCTCCTCTAAGCCTGGTTCTCTGGAACATTCCTGCCATCACCTTAGAGCAGACCAAGCCTCTATATACCAATCTCATCTTGCTGAGTCATCACCAACTTTGAAGGAATTCAGCAATCCTTTTTTCAGGTAGCTGAACCTACCTAAATCTTAACTCTTGCGTGAAGGAACTCTCACTGGACTCTGACATTCTGAACCCTGATGTTCATGTGAATTAATACCCATATCTTTTTTTTTGTTTTGAGTTATTCCCTAGTGCAAAACTCTTTTCTTTCTTATCTCCTTGTGTACTTGTGTGTGTGTATGCAGTTGCGATGAACATCCCCTGGATTTGAATGCATCAATAAACAATGCTTCTGATTTAATCCTATAGAGAGTTTGTTGCGAGTCACTTCAAAGTCAGCTTCATAAACAGAGTATGGGGAAACACGCCACAGCCTATTTCAAGAATTAAAACACCTCTGCTTATGGACAGAGGGCGAGAACAAAATAAAGGATTTCAGTTTGCCTCTCTCCCCTGTTAGTAACAACTGCAATAGAACTGAATACCAGGCAGTGCATTTTAAAGGAAAAGCAAGACTTGCATTTGTATAGCATCTTTCAGAACAGCAGAATACCCCAAAATACATTACAGCCAATGAAGTATTTTGAAGTGTAGTCACTGTTGTCATATAGGAAACACAGCAGCCAATTTGCACACAGCCAGTTCTGACAAACAGCAATGTGATAATGACCAGATAATCTGTTTTGTGATGTTTGAGGAGAGTGCGAGATGAGGACTCTGGGACAGGCAGTCAGCAGCCCCTAGAGGAGTCGGGAATTGAAAAGGAGCGTGAGAAGAGCCGGGAGTTGAAAAGGAGCGTGACAGGAGTCAGGATTTGAAGAGAAGCATGAGAGGAGTCAGGAGTTGAAGAGGTGCTGGGAGAGCAGGAGTGACTGAGGGAAGTTAAGGGAATGAGGTGATCCTTTGAGTACCGTGAATACGGCCAGGTAAGCATTTACTACTTTTATTGCTTATAGTTTTTAAGGTCTTATTTTGTGGTTCATTGTTTGTAGGGGCTATATTCTGTAACAATAAGGAGCGGGGAAGAAGGGCTCGAGAATAATTGATATTAAGTATCTTCCAAAAGGTTTAATTTAATTTAAAGGGGTAAGTCATGGCAGGAGAGCTTAAAGCCATGGTGTGCTCCTCCTGCTCTATGTGGGAAACTGGGGACATTTCTAGTGCCCAGGGTGAGCATATGTGTGGGAAGTATCTCTAGCTGCAGCTCCTGGAAGCCCGGGTTTTGGAGCTGGAGAGGTGGCAGAGGACACTGTGGAGAATCTGCGAGGTGGAGAGTATCGTGGATAGCATGTATAGAGAGGTGGTCACACCACAGGCTAAGAGTCCATAGGCAGGAAGGGAATGGGTGACAAGCAAAGCAAGAGGACTAGGCAGGCAGTGCAGGAATCTCCTGTGGCTATTCCCTGAGAAACAAATATACAGCTTTGGATACTGTTGGGGGGAATAGCCTCTCAGGAGAAAGCAGCAACAGCCAAATTTGTTGCACCGCGGTTGGCTCTGCTGCACAGGGGAGGAGTAAAAAGTGTGGGAATGGAATAGTTATAGGTGATTCAATTGTAAGGGGAATAGATAGGCGTTTCTGTGGCCGCAAATGAGACTCCAGGATGGTATGTTGCCTCCTTGGTGCTAGAGTCAAGGATGGCTCAGATCAGCTAGAGGACATTCTGAAGTGGGAGGGCGAACAGCTAGTGGTCGTGGTACACATTGGTACAAACGACACAGGTAAAAAAAGGGATGAGGCCCTAAAAGCAAAATATAGGGAGTTAGGAAGTAAGTTGAAAAGTAGGACCTCAAAGGTAATGATCTCAGGATTACTACCAGTGCCACGTGCCAGTCAGAGTAGAAATAGCAGGATATGTTGGATGAATGTGTGGCTGAAGAGATGGTGTGAAGGGGAGGGTTTCAGATTCCTGGGGCATTGGGACCGGTTCTGGGGAGATGGGACCAGTACAAACTGGACAGGTTACACCTGGGCAGGATCGGGACTGATGTCCTGGGGGGAATATTTGCGAGAGTGGTTGGGGAGGGTTTAAACTAAAATGGCAGGGGGATGGGAACCTATGCAAGGAGTCAGAGGAAGGAGAATCAAAGACAAGAACAAAAGATAGAAAGTGGAAATAGAAAAGTGATGGTCAGAGAAATCAAACAGGGGCAAGAATCAAACAGGGCCTCAGTGAAAAATAGTGGGAACAGGACAAGTAATGTTAAAAAGACAAGCCTTAAGGCTTTGTGCCTTAACACGAGGAGCATTTGCAATAAAGTTAATGAATTAACCGCGCAAATAGATGTAAACAGGTATGGTATGGTTGGGATTACGGAGACATGGCTGCAGGGTGACCAGGGATGGGAACTGGGCATCCAGGGGTATTCAGTATTTAGGAAGGACAGACAAAAAGGAAAAGGCGGTGGAGTTGCATTGCTGGTTAAAGAGGAAATTAACTCAATTGTGAAGAAAGATATTAGCTCCGCCGATGTGGAATCAGTATGGGTAGAGCTGAGAAACACTAAGGGGCAAAAAAGTGGGGGTAATATATAGAACCCCAAACTGTAGTGGTGATATTGGGAATGGCATTAAACAGGAAATTAGAGACGCATGTAATAAAGGAACATCTGTAATTACGGGTGACTTAATATGCATATAGATTGGGCAAATCAAATTAGTAACAACACAGTAGATGAGAAATTCCTGGAGTGTAAACGGGATGTTTTTCTGGACCAATACATTGAGGAACCAATGAGAGAACAGGCCATCCTGTTGTATTGTGCAATGAGAAAGGAATAATTGGCAATCTAGTTGTGCGAGGCCCCATGGGGATGAGCGACCATAATATGATAGAATTCTTCATCAGGATGGAGAGTGACGTAGTTGATTCTGAGACTTGGGTCCTGAATCTCAGTAAAGGAAACTACGATGGTATGAGGCGTGAATTGGCTATGATGGATTGGGAAATGTTACTTAAAGGGATGACGGTGGATAGGCAATGGCAAACATTCAAGGAGCGCATGGGTGAACTGCAACAATTGTTTATTCTGTCTGGCACAAAAGTAAAACAGGAAAGGTGGCCAAACCATGGCTTACAAGGGAAATTAGAGATAGTATTAGATCCAAGGAAGAGGCATACAAAAAAACAACAGACCTGAGGATTGGGAACAGTTTAGATTTCAGCAAAGGAGGACCAAGGGATTGATTAAGAAGGGGAAAATAGAGTACAACAGTAAGCTTTTGGGGAACATAAAAACTGACTGTAAAAAGTTCTATAGGTATGTGAAGAGAAAAAGATTGGTGAAGACAAATGTAGGCCCCTTACAGTCAGAAACAGGGGAATTTATAATGGGGAACAAAGAAATGGCTGACCAACTAAATACATACTTTGGTTCTGTCTTCACAAAGGAGGATAATAACATATCAGAAATATTGGGGAACACAGGGTTTAGTGAGAGGGAGGAACTGAAAGAAATCAGTATTATTAGGGAAATGGTTTTGGGGAAATTGATGGGATTGAAGACCGATAAATCCCCGGGGCTTGATAATCTACATCCCAGCGTACTTAAGGAAGTAGCCCTAGAAATAGTGGATGCATTGGTGGTCATCTTCTGAGGTTCTATAGATTCTGGAACAGTTCCTACAGATTGGAGGGTAGCTAATGTAACCCCACTATTTAAAAAGGGAGGCAGAGAGAAATCAGGGAATTATAGACCAGTCAGCCTGGCGTCGGTAATGGGGATAATTCGAGAGTCCATTATAAAAGATTTAATAGCTGAGCACGCGGAAAACAGTGGCAGAATCGTAAAGAGTCAGCATGGATTTATGAAAGGGAAATCATGCTTGACAAATCTACTGGAATTTTTTGAGGATGTAACTAGTAGAGTTGATGAGGGGGAGCCAGTGGATGTGGATTATTTGGACTTTCAGAAGGCTTTCGACAAAGTCCCACATAAGAGATTGGCATGTAAAATTAAAGTGCATGGGATTGGAGGTAGTGTATTGAGATGGATAGAAAACTGGTTGGCAGACAGGAAACAAAGAGTAGGAATAAACAGGTCTTTTTCTGAATTGCAGGCAGTGACGAGTGGGGCACCACTGGGACCCCAGTTATTCACTATATATGTTAATGATTTAGATGAGGGAACTAAATGTAATGTCTCCAAACTTGCAGATGACACAAAGCTGGGTGGAAGGGTGAGCTGTGAGGAGGATGCAGAGATGCTTCAGTGTGATTTGGACAAGCTGAGTGCATGGGCAAATGCATGGCAGATGCAGAATAATGTGGATAAATGTGAGGTTATCCATTTTGGTAGCAAAAACAGGAAGGCAGATTATTATCTGAATGGCTATAAATTGAGAGAGGGGAATGTGCAATGAGACCTGGGTGTCCTTGTACACCAGTTGCTGAAGGTAAACATGCAGGTGCAGCAGGCGGTAAAGAAGGCAAATGGTGTGTTGGCCTTCATAGCCAGAGGATTTGAGTACAGGAACAGGGATGTCTTGCTGCAATTGTACAGGGCCTTGGTGAGACCACACCTGGAATATTAAATGCAGTTTTGGCCTCCTTATCTGAGGAAGTTACATTGTTTCATAGTTTGCCATTGTGAGATTTGAACTCTTGATCTTGGGGTTACAAACCCAGTACCGATGTACTTGCTATAGAGGGAGTGCAGCGAAGGTTTACCTGACTGATTCCTGGGATGGCGGGACTTACATATGAGGAGAGATTGAGCCAATTAGGATTATATTCACTGGAGTTCAGAAGAATGAGGAGGGATCTCACAGAAACCTATAAAATTTTAACAGGACTAAACAGGGTAGATGCAGGAAGAATGTTCCCGATGGTGGGGGGAGTCCAGAACCAGGGGTCACAGTCTGAGGATATGGGGTAGACCATTTAGGACTGAAATGAGGAGAAATCTCTTCACCCAGAGAGTGGTGAGCCTGTGGAATTCGTTACCACAGAAAATAGTTGAGACCAAAACATTGTTTGCTTTCAAGAAGGAGTTAGATATAGCTCGTGGGGCGAAAGGGATCAAAGGGTATGGGGAGAAAGCGGGAGCAGGCTATTGAGTTGGGTGATCAGCCATGATCATAATGAATGGCGGAGCAGGCTCGAAGGGCTGAAAGGCCGACTCCCGCTCCTAGTTTCTATGTTTCTATGATCAAGACACTAAGGATAACCGCCCTTCCCTTTTTTAGAACTGTGCCATGGAATCTTTTATGTTCAACTGAGAGAGCTCAGTTTAACAGCTTATCTGAACGATGACACATCCAGCAAAGCAGCAGTCCCTCAGTACTGCACTGCAATGTTAGCTTTGCTTTCTATGCCCAAGTCCTCGGGACTCAGGGACAAGACTGCTGCCAACTGAGGCACGTTGACACCTAACAAGCAACCAATCTGATATCACCCATTTTGTGCCACTGTCTAAGTCAAATTCATATCCTTTTCACCTTACAGTTTTTTAATTGGTGGAATCTGAGGGGTGGAGTTGTGAGGTGCCAATTCTGGTCTGAAGCCTTGCTAGATGCAAACATCATTCACAATATCCATCTGATGGTGTTATGGGGGAGGAGGTTTCCCAGGCAATCATCTGTACGGAACTGCTGGCAAACCTCAAGTTACAGCAAGAGAAGCCCTGAAGAAATTCATCCTCATTTTCCTATTTCCAGCCCACGCACTGCGAGCAGAGACCAGCAGAAATATCCCTTTAAGTTGTCACTGTTGTTGCAAGTGTCCTGGGTGTTTACAGTGCCTTTCTGATTTGGAATGTAATGCCCGTGTCTCCATACCTCTCTCCTACCCCCGCCCATGATGCCACTTCTTCCGCTCACCAGCATGCGTTTAAAACAACTACAGCTGAATTGGTTGATTCAGTTGGACATCAGTTGGTAGTTTCTCTGTGTAGTGATTGGGCCATTTGTTTGTCCTGATCCCAGATGCCATCCCATTTGCTACCTGGGCCCTGCCGCGGCGTGTCTCCCCCCCAGCGGATGTGGTGAACTATTTAAATCTCTACTCGGTTTGGCAGGATCGTAATTCCCCACCGGGTTGTGGGGGGTGGGGTTGGTGGAGGTGTTGGGGGGGTGGGGGGTGGGGGGGGTGGGGTGGGTGGGGGGGGGTTGGTGTTGGTGGGGGAGCGTAAAATCCTGGCCATGGTCCTTGTAGCTGTGGTTTGAAGAATAAAGCTGTATGCCCCTGGCATTTTTGTCTGCTGATGCCTATTTGCTGTTCTGCATTATGAAAAATTATCTTTTGCTTTTAAAAAGAATGGGTTGTAAACTCCCCCAATGGTTTAATGGACAAACACAGCATCCAGTGTGGTATAGGACCTACAGACAGTTTCAATCCACTTCTATATTGAACAGCTGCTTAGTAATCTTGGATGCAAGCTGTAGATGGCCATATAGATTATAAAATAGAGCCTAGATGCAGCATGAATGCTAGGAAGTAACTGGGATATGTGGCAGTTAAAAAATATTGTGGTGAATGCAGCGTAAAAGGCAGTTGGGAGTTTGAAGTTGTTGCAAATTATGTGGGGGAGAATTTTTTGAGACGTAACCAGTTCCTAATATCTAGGTGAGTACGTGCTCATGATAATAAAGTTTAACTTAAGAGTTTTTAAAACTTTAATGTTCAAAACAATAAGTGATTATACTATTGATTATTGAACAGTGTATTGGTATTAATGGCCAGGATTTTACACTCCTGCCAAAGCATGTCTCCCCTGGCAGATACAGCAAGCTGTTTAAATCTCCATTCAATTTGGCGGGACTGTAATACCCCGCCGGCTGGCAGGGGCTGCAAAATCCTGGCCAATGAATAAGTAGATATTTGTGTATGAAATATCGATGATTTTAGCATATTGACCCAGGTTGTAACAATGACTAGAATGAAGGCCCTACTGTTGCATATCTGGGTCTCTTTACCCTTCCAGATACTTTTGGGGCAGAATCTTATGACCTCGCCGCAGTAGGGGGCAGGACCGCAAAATGCGGCAAGCGTTCAAAAGTCCATTGACTTTGGTGGAAGGGGCCGTAAAATTCTGTCCTGAGTTTCTGTGATGCATACTATTCTTATAGAACTGCCCTCGTTCTGTTTGTCCTCAAAAGTGTTTGCACTTACCCTGATATCTAAGTGACTTTGATAGGGTGCCGAAGGTAATAAGCAGAAAACTCATCTTTAGATAATTCTAGCTAGATGTTCTTTCCCATAGCTCCACAGCATTCTCTTCGTCTTTGAAAAGTGACAGAATAACATTAAACTGGACCATGTTTTAGGTTTTATTGAACAGTAAATTAATAAACAAGAATGTCGAAAAATTTTCACATATATTTTCACAGTAGTCAACTTTGGTAAGTTCATCAACTAGAGAAATAATTTGCAACTCTTTCCTGAACTAATAGGACTCAAAGTTGTCATGTAATTAATATTTTTGGACTTTCTTAACAACTTGTCTCTGAATCACAAGGTTCCGGGTTCAAGTCCCACTCCAGGGCTTGAACACAAATATCATCGCACTCCAGTGTAATGTTGAGGGAGCATTGCACTGTCGGGATCCATATTTCAGATGGGACCCTAAAATGGAGGCCCCACATGCCTGCTCAGGTGGATGTAACAGAATGCATAGCACTGTTTTGAAGAAGAACAGGGGAGTTATCCCCAGTGTCCTGGCCAATGTTTATCCCCCCATCAACAAAACAAAAGGCAGATTATCTGGTCATGATCACGTTGATGTTTGTGGTGTGCAAATTAGCTGCTGCTTTACCTACATTGCAACAGTGACTTACACTTCAAAAAGCACTTCATTGGCTGTAAAACGCCTCGTGACATCTGATGGTCATGAAAAGTGCTACATAAATGCATGTCTTTATTCTTAACAGGAGGAAGTCATATTTGAGAAGTGCCAGATAGAACATGTTGATTTGTACAGTGCAAACTAATAATCCGTAATGGTTACTAGACATGAGTTTCCATAAATGTTTCTTAAATTCAAAAGGGCTGCTAATCAGGCACATATCTAAATGGCATATTTGTGTTTGAAATAAGTGGCATGGATTGTCCCTCAAACAAGCTCCCTGAAGATAGCCTATTAGCCATTGAATGAACTGAGACATGTAAAGCTGATTTTATCCCCTAATGTATCATGACTGAATTAAAAGAGCCATATACCAAGCTAAGAGAAAAACGTATCATTTCTATCGCATGCCTTTCCACTTATCAAATGGCCATTTGCTTTCTTATACACCGCTGTCTATAAGAGCTATTAGTTCTGAGCATTAGTTAAACAGAGAGAGATTTAGGTTGTGCAAAGTTTTGTGTGTGTGGGACAGAGTTTGACTAGGAAAATGGAAATAAAAGCAAAATACTGCAGATGCTGGCAATCTAAAACAAAAACAAAAATAGCTGGAAAAACTCAGTAGACCTGACAGCATCTGTCGAGAGGAGACAGAGTTAATGTTTCAAGTCCGTGTGACTCTTCTTCAGGAAAATGGAAAAATGTATTTGCTGAATAGCTCAAAGCAAGTTATCTTTCAACTTTGGCAAGCAGTAAAACAACATTCATCATCTTTTGAGCAAGGAAGAATTGTTGCCCTGGACACACAAGCTCAAAATACGTAGGAACAGAACAATAACTTTAAATCCCAGCATTTGTTGGAAAGGTGTTTGTTAACATCTTAATATATATCACATATTAGCTGGGGATTCTCAGATGAACTTCCCCTCTTTTGCCAATATGAAGGGTAAGTTGATCAGGATTTATCTTTCATCTGGAGTTAATAAGTGATCCCTAACTGACTCTGTGGAGCAGTTAAGCTAGCAGTAATTAAGCCATCCTTCAGTAACAAGATTTGCAGTGCCAAGCAGGTGGAAATGCCATTTAATTTTTATATTGCCAGATATGTGAAGACCTGTGCTGAGTACAGTGAGATATCATTAGAAATTATGTTAGGTCATGACTTATAGACAAATAAGCATATGATGGAGGGTCCAATTTTAACTCCTCAGGGTTTTTTGGTGGGAAACTGTGGGCTTACAGTGATGAGGCTCTGGTGATCTTAGTTGGCAGATGCCGTTAACATGTACCTGGTTAACCAGTGGGTAGGAAGTGTTGGTTTGTGAAATATCAAGCAATCTACAACAGTCTGTCGCTATGCAGGCAGGTAGGGGGGAAGGTGGTTCCAGGGATGTCCTGTGGTAGGGAAGATGGAGTGGTGTCCAGAGCACAGGAACAGGGAGGCTTAAATTTTTCTTGTCAGAAAATCAACTTATCAAAATCCTGGGCAGAAATTTTCGCTTGCTGGGTGAGCGTGTGCCCAACCTGCTCGAGTCTGAAATGATGCGCGTTGATGTCAGCCGTGTGTGCCGATGTCAACATGCAGTTGCGCGGTAGTTCAGTCGCTGGGTGTGTGCTGGAGTTGGCAGTGCCCGCCGACAATTAAAAGGCCTGTTAAGGCCATTAAATAATCAATGAAGGTAAATTTTTCGCCGCCTGTCCAGCCTAATTCTTTGCGGGCAGGCGAATAGGCAAAGCGGCCTTTGTATTTTTTTGGAAACCTCATCCATGGGGCAGATGAGGTTTCCAAAAGCAAATAAAAATAAAGTTTTGCAATTGAATTAATAACATGTCTCTGCTCATGTGACAGAGTTACACGAGGGGACATGTTTTATTACATTTTTATTTTCTTCATTATTTTTTGTTATATCGCTTCATTTCCTCGAAGCAGCTCTGTGCCTCAGGGAGATTATGCAGCGCGCACTCATGCGCATGAGCGAAGTCCGCGCTCGGCCTGCTCGCCCTCCACACCCCCCCGCTCACCCTCCACACCCCCCGCTCACCCTCCACACCCCCCCAACCCTCCCCACACAGACAGCGCTCAGTGTTGCTGCCCGCATTTCACGCTGGACAGGCCTTAAATGGCCTGCCAGTGTGAAATCGCGGTGCGGTGCCAATCGCGGGCAATGGTCGGCTTCCCCCACTGCCCCCACCCACCCCCACCGAGCCAAGGGCAAAATTCTGTCCCTGGGGGGTTAACATTGACCAGAAACGTAACTGGACTAGCCAGGTCAGAGGCTGGGAATTCTGTGGCGAATAATTCAACTCCTGCCTCCTCAAATTTGCAGTTGGGAGCATTGAAGCCATTGGACCCCAGTCTGCATATTTAAAGAATGACCCTACCATTTTTGGGTGGGCAGTTTAGCTTCCTGTCCAGAAATGCCGGTTAAAAATCATCAACGTTGGAAACTGGGTCGGACATTGGCGAGTAGGTCACCTGGTGGATGCTACCTGTTTATTCACCCAGGTTCTACAAAGTAGGTGGAGTTAAACCCCATGTACCTCCCCCCCACCCCCAAATCCAAGTGTAAAATGTTAATATATGATAAACATTACATCACAGAGCCTTTGGGTTTCTGATCCCAGCAAATATAACAATCTTAATGAGTAATGAAAAGAAGTCCACATAAAACACCATGCCATACAGTTTTGAAGTATCATTTTAACGTTTTAGCTTGTACCTATATAACTACCTGACATTATTGTGGAATGCAGGCCTGCTTTCCATTACCTGATAGCCATACAAATCATAGCTGATATGCAGAGATGTAGTATTCCTTTTAGGAATGATTTTTTTTCACATTGACTTGCCAGTTTGTAGTCACATATTACACATCATTCAAGTTTTCCTTTCATTCTGATTTCATTATTTGTTACAGAAAGCAGAACTACTTTTATAAAATGTTATTACAATAATTAATTTTTACTCACACAAAGCTTACTTGCCCTCAAAGATAATATGATTCATGCAAGTGTTCCATACAATTGTACATTCCCATGTTATGTCAATGCTGGAATCTCCCACCTGCAGACCTCATTTACATGCCACTGGCTGACCAATAGGCAGCAGGCCTGGGAAAAGTGGTCCCAGGGGTGTCCTGTGGTGGGGAAAGAAAGGGGAGTCCACAGCACAGGAGCACAGCGATTCCAATGTCTACTGGGTGAGAACTTTTGCATGTTTAGAATATAATCTGATGGACAATTACCTTATGCTTCAAAATCCTTTTTATCTTGGCAACTTTCTTCTCTTTACTCCCACGTTCTTCTGAAGGTGTCAATTCGTGTTGGGTTATGGTTCCAGTCGGCCTATACAGTTAAGGAGGCAATTCAATCATTTGTTTAGCCGAGCCCAAACGCCTCTTCATCACTGGCATGTTCTGGTAGCAAGTAATCAGGAGTGGAGCCCTGGCTAACGCGTTTCTAATTTGGATCCCCGAGGACTCTAACCCTGCATTATTGTACATGAAAATAATTCATTGTGTATCAGGTGAGATGCGACAAGGTGTTGGTAAGTTCTGGTCTTTCCATTTTCTCTATCATGCCAGGTTGTGCTTTCTTTATGATCAAATGTCCAAAACAACAAACACTACTCTAGCTGTGGTCTCACCACTGTACTGATTCACCTTCACTTCCTTGTTTCTTATTCAATTCCTCTATGTATAAAAACATTTTTAATGGCATTTTCCATCTGAAATATTGCTTTCAAAAGTGTGGCTCTCTGCATTCCTACAGATATTTGGATTGGATATATTTTCATTTTTTCCAAATTTGCGCTACTTAATCTGGGGGCTGGTTAGCTCAGTGGCCAGATGGCTAGTGTGTGGTCCAGAGTAATGCCAACAGTGTGGCTTCGACTCCCATTCTGGATGAGGTCACCTTGCAACCTGCCTCCTTGCCCTGCCCATTGAGAATGGAAGACAATGGCTAACTACCACTGAAAAAAAAACAGCCAAGGAAACAACTCAGGGTGAATTATCAGCAGGCAATGATCCAAGGACCTGCTATCAGGCAGAACACACAAGGACAAAATGCTTAATATTTATCTATAGTATATCCACCCATTCTTCCAACCTGCCTGTGTCTTCCTATTGTCTCCTGAATTCTTCCTCACACCAAGTTCACTGTTTTGGTATCATCATTTCAGTATCATTTCCTTCACACTCCATGTCTATATATTGAGACGAGGATGCCCCAATTTAGATTCCTGATATACACGATCAAATGTACCTCGCCAATCTGAGACAGTGTTTATTAACAAGCTCTTTTAAAATGTTCATTTATTTTTTTCTGAAAGAATATCTGAAGTTTTAAAATGATCTCTCCTACTTGTTAGCAAAAACCTTTAATCATCTTCTATCTTAAGAGTTTGGAAAAGAACCACTCAGCAAGGAACAGTAGAACATATCAGTAAGCAGCTTGCATGGCATTACTATCAATCAACATTGCTTAGCAGGAAGCATCATTGACTTTAAGAGTCAGTACAAGCTCCCTGAAAGCATTCGTGGGTAAATCCAGCCAATAGTGTAGAACTAACATTGCGACTTATATTGATTACCTCATAAGTGGGCCATGTCTCATGAGTCACTCATACTCTGACACTCTTTGCACCAGACACCCTTTACGGTGGCGCACACTACAACAGGAACTTAGGGCAGAATTTTCTGTCCTGTGGGTGAGGGTGCGCTCGACCCAATCGGGAGTAAAATAGCGCGCGATGACGTCTTGATGTCATCGCTCACTTGTGCGATATTTCGGTCGGTGGGCACGAGCGGGTGCTGGAGCTGAGCATGTCTAAATTACGAGGCCACTCAAGGTCGTTAACAATCCAATTGATGGTGATTTTCCGTTGCCCCTGCGATTTTGCGCTCGTCTCATGGGAAGAATGGGCAAGGTGGCCAGCCGACGTTTTCAAAAACCTCATCCACGCACAGGATAAAACGGGTCAGCAGCATCGCCAGTGTCAGTAGTGAGGAGTTTGGAACATAGTTTGTTGCTGCTCACTTATTGGTACTTGGCAGCTTCATCTTCGGGGCTTCATTCTTAGCATTTCCAGGCTTCATTTCAGGTCTCCTTGTGGTCTCCAAGGCCCCCAGAGGATTCAAGTCATGTGGACCCAGACAGCCTTCTGTTACCCTGGTAATGGGAATTGTACTCTCCGCTGGTGGCACCTCCTCTGAGGGGGATGAGAGGGGCAGAAGGGGGAGGAAGTCAGGTGTCCCAATGCAGCTTCCAGGGGAACGACCTGTGGGAGGAGAGGCGCAGGCACAAGGGGCGCAGGGTCAGCAGGATGTCCAATGTGGAAGGGGCTGCAGAAGATGCTGGTATCCTGCTGTCAGGGCTTACAGGCAATGATGCAGCCACCTCAATATGTCTGCGGTGCAATACCGAAGGAGGATCCATCAATCAAGGGAGACAGTGACCTCCATTTGTCAGATGATTGGGTCTGAGATCAGCTCTGACTGTGTGTGTGAACATCCCATGCCAATGGCTCTGAAGGTCACAGTGGCCCTTAACTTTTATGCCTCCGGCTCTTTCCAGGGGTTAGTGGGGTATCTGTGTGGAGTCTCCCAATCAGCTGTCCACAGTTGCATCAAGCTGGTGACAGAAGCTCTGTTCAGGCGGATATTGACTTTCATTCATTTCTGTATGGACGAGGCCAGCCAGGCTGAGCGAGCCAGAGGCTTTGCAGCGATTGCTGGATTCCCCCATGTCCAGGGTGCAATAGATTGCACACATGTGGCCAACAAGGCACCAGGGGTCAGCCGGGTGTCTTTATCAACAGGAAGGGATTCCACTCCATTGACGTGCAGATAATGTGACACCACAGGATGCAGATTCTGTAAGTCTGCGCAAGGTACCCTGGCATCTCCCATGACGCTTACATCCTGAGACACTCCCAGGTGCCGGGGCTCTTCAGTGCTCCAGCCCGGCTGGATCGATGGCTGCTGGACGACAAGGGTTATCTGTTGAAGAGGTAGCTCATGACGTCTCTCTGCCACCCAAGAGCAGAGGCAGAGAAGCATTACAATAGGAGTCATGCCTCCACAAGGGCGATGATAGAGAGGACCATAGGTCTTCTCAAGATGTGCTTCCAATGCCTGGACTGTTCAGGGGCAGCACTACAATAATCCCCAGAGCTGGTGTCACTGATAGTGGTTGCATGCTGCACTCTCCACAATCTGGCACTGACAAGGGGGGACCCACTGGAGGAAGTGTATCTTGACGCACCTGCACAGGCCACAGATGATGAATCCAGTAGTGAGTCAGAAGAGGAGCACAGAGAGGAGAATGTTGTGGGGATGGAGGCAGACCTCGATAATCTCCAGGGAGACAGGGACACCTTGATCCAATGATCCTTCAGCTAGGCTACCAAAGATCAGCTTCAACCACATGCCAGGGCTGCCTCCTTCATCCCGGGTGTCTGAAAGGACCCTTTCATTTGAACACAAAGAACACTCAGTGCCTGTGCAATAAACCTTAGAGCCACTCATATCGAGCGTTACATACTGGTGTACCCCGCGCCAATAAAATAAAAAGGTGAAGTTTACTCAGGCCATGACGACAAAAACAAAATTTATCTAATTTTGACAATTCCAAGCTATTTACATAACCTTCTCTAGTCTTCATTCCCAGACCAGTACAGATAAAGCAAACATAAATGAACATAAAATCACCAATAACCTGTCCTTCTTGTGCTCATGGTGCTTTTAACTTACGTTTCCAAGTGCTATGTCCTGGTGCCAGCTGGTGAATCTAAAAGAGGGAACAAGGACATGTCATTAGTTAAATTCACGACACTGTCACTGTACATGCTAGGCACCCTAGTGAGACAATGGAGATCTGCATCATGGTGCCACTGCCTTTCTATGCTCAATGGGGACTCCAAGTTTGAGGGTCACATCAATGGAAAGACTACACTAGAATGGTTGCACAAGCCAAAAGTCTCACCTCTGTACACTGCACTCTTACCTTCATCTGGCACCACCACCTCCCACGTCCAGTTACACATGGACAGTGTCAATTCTTGAGCTCGAGGGCTTCTCTCTTGAACAGAGGAGCATGGATTAGTCCCCTCTCTACCTGCAGCGCCATTGCAGCCTGGCCAACCCCAGCTGAGGAGCACCGTGCAGGGCACATCTTAGTCGTGGCCTCCAAGCCACAAGGCACTCAGTCCAAACAGCCAGGGCTCACCCTCTTGGCCAGCTCCAGCGTCATTGACAATTGGCTCTCAGACTCTAACATCCCTGATATCCACAGGGGGACAGCCGCACCTTAAAACTTCAGCACTCTGACCCACGCCAACATGGTACTCACCCTGCCTGAGTGCAGCAGGACATTGAACCGCTTCTGGCCCTGCACCTACATGTGCTGCACCACATCATGGCTGCTCACCTGGGCTGCCACTTCCTTCCATGCCCTCCTGGTGAGGTGTGGTGGCCTCCTGCTCCCATCTCTGAGGACAAGGGTGTCCCTCCTGGCAACTACCTCTTCCAGGAGGATGGAAAAGCACTTGTCCGAAAAGTGGGGGGCCGAGTGCCCACCCGTCCTGCCTTGTCCACCCGCACTTGACTCCATATCTTTGATATCCGTTGAAGAGGTAGCTCATGATGTCTGTCTGCCACCCAAGAGCAGAGGCAGAGAAGCATTATAATAGGAGGCATGCCTCCACAAGGGCAATGATAGAGAGGACCATAGGTCTTCTCAAGATGTGCTTCTGATGCCTGGACTGTTCAGGGGCAGCACTGCAATAACCCCCAGAGCTGATGGAGGTTGCGTGCTGCGCTCTCTACAATCTGACACTGGCAATGCGGGACCCACTGGAGGAAGAGGATCCTGCACAGGCCACAGATGATGAATCCAGTAGTGAGTCAGAAGAGGACCACGGTGTGGAGAATGTTGAAGGTGTGGAGGCAGACCTCGGTAACCTCCAGGGAGGCAGGGACACCTTGATCCAACGCTCCTTCAGTTAGGCTACCAAAGATCAGCTTCAACCACATGCCAGGGCTGCCTCCTGCATCCTGGATGTCTGAAAGGACCCTTTCATTTGAACACAGAGAACACGTCCTTCCATGGCAGCCTTCCAAGGGCTGCCTGGGCCATTTTTAAACAGGCCGCTGGGTTGCCATTAGACCTGGTGGCCAACAAGTCCCCACCCCCGCTCCCTCTTGGCCCTTCCCGACCAGTGTGGAGCCACATTTCATAGCGTGCGGGCCTTAATTGACCAGCCAGCATGAAATCATGGACGGGAGCCAATCGCAGACCGGGACTTTTGGCTAGCTGCTCCTGGACTCACCCACCATGCTTGCCCAACGACCTCAAAATCCTACCCTTGGATTTGAATAGTGCTTTTAGTGTAGAAAAACATTCCAAGGTTCTCCCAAGGACATTAAGCTGAAGGATGGTACATCAGGAGGGGTAGCTAATAGCTTGATTAAAAAGATGGGTTTCAAGAAGACTAATAAAGGAGGAGAGGGAGAGGCAGAGGGGTTTAAGCAGGGAATTTTGGAGCATGAGGCCTAGGCGGCTGAAGACACAATAGCCAGTAGCTCGGGCTGCAAAAATCACCCAAATTCAGGGAAATGGAGAATTAGGAGAGAGGGAATTGCAGTCAGTAGGGAGATCAGAAATGAATCTGAACAGGTTTTTCACAAATATTTGTGTGTGGACTTTGGGTGGGGACAGATTTTGTGTTTGTTGTGCCAGAATTGAAAAGCTTGTCAACACTTGCTGCAACCTGTCCTACATTTCAAGAGTAAAGACTTGGGTGAGCTACTAGAGATCTATGAGACTATGGCCTGAGATATGTTGGTGCCTTCAGGAGCATCTTGGAAAGGTGTTTTTTTCTTTTTAAAAAGCATAAAAATGCAGCACAGTACAAATGGTCATCTTATTTATTTGTGCACTTTGTACACTAACATGTCCATGGACCATATATATTTTATTATAAGCACAGGCAGACATAGTTCAATGGACGAGGCAGCATTTTTGAGACAGAGAAAGAACGAGAGACTGGTTTCAGAGTTGAAGCTAGAAATCCAATATCATTAAATATACCTGGTGGCTAGGATTCTGGGCGGTGTTCCCAAATCATGATCACACGTTTCCTGTGGCCTAAAACCTTTTTCCTGTATTTTTTCCTATGTGAAAAGTGAAAACATCCCAAGAAAAATATGAAAACAATGAAATAATAATATTTTGTTAAATAGGAAAGAAATCTAATAGTTACACAAGCTTGAGGTTTGTGCTCCCCATACATTCACTTCATTCATATGAATTAGGAGCAGGAGTAGGCCACTCGGCCCCTCGAGCCTGCCCCGTCCATTCAATAAGATCATGGCTGATCAGATTTAAACCCCAACTTCACATTCCTGCCTACTCCCGATAACCTTTCTTACCAAGATTCTATTTACTTCTGCCTTAAAGATGTTCAAAGACTCTCCCTCAACCACCTTTTGAGGAAAAGAATTCCAAAGTCTCACAACCCTCTGAGAGGAAATTTTTTTTTTCCTGATCTCTGTCCTAAATGGGTGACCCCTAATTTTGAAACAGTGACCCTGAATTCTAGATTCTCCCACAAGAGGACACAGCCTTTTCACATCCACTCTCTCAAGTCCCCTCAGTATCTTATAGGTTTCAGTCAAATCACCTCCTACTCTTCTAAGCACCAGTGGATAAAAGCCTAACTTGTCCAACCTTTCCTCATAGGACAACTGGCCCATTCCAGGTATTAGTCTAGTAAACCTTCTCTGAGCTGCTTCTATTGCATTCACATCTTTAAATTCAGCCATTGCAATGTTTCCTCACTATTTCCCCTCCCCCCACTCCCCAACTCACTGCCCCCACCCCTCAACTCACCCACTCCCACCCACTTCCCCCTAACCCCCAACGCCGCTTCCCCCCACCCCCCCCCCAACCCTGCACGGTGGGCCTGGGATCGGCCGGGAAATGGGCCACCGCCCATGAATGGCCCCTGACCGCCACTTTAAACTGAAACGCGGACCCCCAGTGGCTGTGAAGGGCCGAGTGGGGGCCGGGGCCTGTTGGCCACTGGGACCAATGGCGACCTGGCGGTCGGTTTAAAAACAGCACAGGCAACCCCTGGAAGGCTGCCGTTGAAGAACATCGGTTCTGCGTTAGCAAGCTCAAGCAATGGAACCGTGTGTGGCTGGAAGCGCCAGGTGGGAGGGCCAGTTGGGTGGGCACTCAGCACCCCGCTTTCCTGCTGAGTGCCTCCTGGAGGCGGTGACTACTAGGAGGGACACTCTTGTTCCCAGAGATGGGAGGAGGAGGTCACCACACCTCACAAAGAGGGCATGAGCGGAGGTTGCAACGCTGGTTAGCAGCCATGATGTGGTGCACATAGGTGTAGTGCTGGAAGAGGTTCAATGACCTCCTGCGCTCAGGAAGGGTGAGTACCGTGTTGACATGGGTCAGTGTGCAGAAGTGTTAAGGGCTGGCCATCCCCCCATAGACCTCAGGGGTGTTAGAGTCTGAGAGCCAACAGTCAATGATGCCAGAGCTGGCCAAGGGGGTGAGCTCTGGCTGCTTGGACTGAGTGTCTTGCACCTCGAGAGCCACAATTCAGATGTGCCCTGCGAGGTGCTCCTCAGCTGGGATTGGCCAGGCTGCAATGGCGGTGCAGGTAGAGAGTGGACTAATCCATGCTCCTCTGTCTTTCCAGGAGAAGATGAACCATAAACAATTGGAGAGGTCACGCACGGGCGGAGGCCCCGCACAACGTGCTGCTGCTGACCAGGTTCGAGTAGGACGCTTTTGAGCTGGAGAGCCAGCACGCTCCCCGTGCAACTGATCGTAGAGAGGTTGGGGTGTCAGACGAATGTAAGAGTGCAGTGCACAGAGGTGAGAGTTTCGGCTTGTGCGACCATTCTACTGGTAGTCCCTTCATTAATGGGAGCCTCAGGACTGGAGTCCCCACTGATCATTGAAAGACAATGGCACCATGATGCAGATCTCCATGGTCTCACCAGGGTGCCTGACATTCACAGTGGCAGTGAGATGACTTTAACTAATGATATGTCCTTCTTCTCCCATTTTGGTTCACCAGCATACACTCGCTCTCTTTACCCCAAAGGGCCATCCCTGACACCAGAGGACCACCGGGCTTCATTTGCACTTGTGTCACACCCGCTCTCTGAGCCAAGCACTAACGGGCATTAGATTGGCGGCTAGAATGTTGCAGCACAGCAGTGAAGGCATTTCACACTCGCTTGAGGTGCAGGCAGAGGCAGAGAGTGCCAGGGCCGCCAGCAATTGGAGGACTACTGGGGACTAGGACGATGCTCAGTCGAGGGCAGAGGAGGGGCCTCTGGAGCCGTCCATTAGGTGGCAGATGCTGGGTGTCCAGTGAGGTGTGTGGGAGGATCTGGTGGAGATCCATGAGGGTATGTATGCCATGGTCTTCGTTATGGAGGAGTCCACGCGGAATATGAGCACTGCAATGACCCTCATGGCCGAGCGCACTGCCTCCTCCATTGAGAGAGTGGCGACTCTCATGGAGAGGCAGCTCCAGGGACAGAATTAAGGGTTCCTGGGGTTGTGCTCAGACCTGCAAGCTCTCACACAGGCAATGACCTCAGGTGGTCAGTGCCAGTTTGGGAGGTGGGTGAAGCACCCAGCATCCCAGCTTGGTGCCTGTCTATCAATGATGAGTAGGGAGGTCCAGAGCGACCTCACGAGTACAAGCTGCTTGTCATCTCTGCGGGCTCCTCTCAGGGCGCCCTGGATGACAGCAGCAGCTCCTCCGCCCCTCTGCCAGTGTCCGCGGCATCTGTTGAGGCTGCGATGGCTGGGGAGATGCCAGCCGCGGATTTGGCTGCTCCCTCCCGGGCGGGGCCAGCACCGGCTCCACTGGCCAGAGGATGACTGCCAAGGTCATCAAGGCCAACAAGACATCAGAGCCAGCAGGCTGCCTCCAATGCCAGTGCCAGGGAGGGGCGGGGTGGGGGGCACCAAGATGCAGCACTCGGAAATATAAGTTAAAGGCACCATGAGCACAAGAGGGACTGTTCAAGGGTGATTTTTCTGTTCATTTATGTTTGGTTTATACGTCTGCTGGTGTAGACGTCAACTCTAGTAATAGTAATGTCATTATGTATTCAATGTGACAATAACATTAAATGTGCTTTGGTTCTGATAGCTTGAGCATGCTTCACCTTTTTTCTTTCTGGTGCAGGGTACGCCAGTATGTAATGCTGGATATGAGTGGCTGGATACTTTATTGCACAGGCATTGAATGGACTTTGGGTGCAAACGAAAGGGTAATTTCAAACATCCAGGCTGGAGGCGGCAGCCCTGGTATGAGGTGGAAGCAGATCTTTGGTAGCCTGGCTGAAGGAGCGTAGGATCAAGGTGTCCCTGGTGTCCCTGCCTCCCTGGAGGTTACCGAGGTCTGTCTCCACACCCTCAGTGTTCTCCGCACTGTGCTCCTCTTCTGACTCACCACTGGATTCAGCATCTGTGGCCTGTGCAGTTGCTTCAAGATCCTCTTCCTTCAGTGGGTCCCCCATGTCAGTGCCAGATTGTGGAGAGCGCAGCATGCAACCACAATCAGTGACACCCGCTCTGGGAGGTATTGTAGTGCTCCCCCTGAATGGTCCAGGCATCGGAAGTGCATCTTGAGAAGACCTATGGTCCTCTCTACAACAGTCCTTGTGGAGGCATGACTCCTGTTATAACGCTGTTCTGCCTCTGTTCTTGGGTGGCAGAGAGGCGTCATAAGCCACCTTTTCAATAGATAGCTCCTGTCACCCAGCAGCCATCCATCCAGCTGGGCTAGAGCACTGAAGACTCTCAGCACCTGGGAGTGTCTGGGGATGAATGATTATGGGAGCTGCCTGGGTACCTTGCACAGACTTGTAAAACCAGCATCCTGTGATCACACACTATCTGCACATTCATGGAGTGGGAACCCTTCCTGTTGACGAAGTCACCGGGCTCACCTGCTGGCGCCTTGATGGCCACATGTGTACAGTCTATAGCACCCTGGACGCGGGGGAAGCCAGCAATGGCCGTGAACCCTCTGGCTCACTCAGCCTGGCTGGCCTTGTCCGTACGGAAAAGAAGGAAAATCAATAACCGCCTGAACAGAGCTTCTGTCACCAGCTTAATGTAACTGTGGACAGCTGACTGGGAGACTCCACGAAGATCCCCCACTGACCCCTGGAAAGATTCAGAGGATAGAAGTTGAGAGCCACTGTGACCTTCAGAGCCACTGGGATGGGATGTGCACCCACACAGTGGGAGCTGATCTCAGGGCCAATAGTCTGACAAATGGAGGTCACTGTCTCCCTTGACAGGTGGAGCCTCCTTCAGCATTGCACCTCAGACATATTGAGATAGCTGCATTGCCGTCTGTAAACCCTGGCAGCAGGATAGTGGCATCTTCTGCAGCCCTTCCCACCTTGGATGTCCTACTGGCCCTGCGCCCCTTGTGCCTGGGTCTCTCTTCCCACAGGTCCCTCCCCTGGGAGCTGCATATGGATACCTGGCCTCCTCTCCCTTCTGCCCCTCCCTTCCTCCTCAGAGGAGGTGCCTCCAGTGGAGACCACAATCTACGTTACCAGGGTAAGGAAAGGCTGTCTGATATGTCATGAAGCTATTAATGTATATAATATTTTGGAAAATATTTTTCTTTTAAAATAGAGGTTTAGTCTGTGGGTGTGTCTTAATTAGATTAAATCTAGCTAGCCTGGGTGCTTTGATATATATTAGTTTGAGACGTTAATAGAGAGGTAGAGTGTATTTGCATTTTTTGAATACAGCATTCAAGAAATGGGGTGAAAACTTGACGCCTTTCCAGCAGATACCAAACAATATGTTTATATTACTAATAAAATTGATACAATGAGTGGAGTTTCATTGTTAAAAGGTAAAGTTCAAAGACACTGGTGAGATAATGAGAATTTGAATTCAATTAGTGGTGGTAGGTATAACTTCAGCAGTTTTCGGGTGTACAGAGCAGAGGCAATGTAAGGTCAAAAGGCAGCTGTAAGCCTCCGATTGGCTCCACAGTGAAAGGAACCTCATTTTGAATTTGTAAGGTGAAAATGCTTTGCCTGGTGTTTGGTTAAGCCTCTGGGTTGCTGTTGCCTTAATGAAGATTAGTTTGGGAATTTGTTAAAAGTTATGATAGCAGTAATTTCTAGCCATGTGTATATATTTTAACCTGTGTAAATTAATAAAATGTTTCATTTAGTTTAATGTAAAACCTCGAGAACTGATGACCTGATTCCTGAGTTAGTCACTTCTCAAACATAACACTTAAAATTATAGGTTATGACAGTTGTTTAAAATTTCCCTCTGGGAATTTTAAATAACTCTGCTTTACCAACTGCATCGGTCATAATAGATACCTGGAAGTGTCCATATGGTCTGAATCCTCTGGGGGCCTTAGAGACACCAATAAGTCCTGAAATGAAGGCTGCAAATGCTAAAAATGAAGCACCGAACAGAGATGAAGCTCCAAGTACCAATAAGCAACCAGCAACAAACTGTTTCCAAAACTCCTCACTACTCACACTGGCAAATCTGCTGACCTTTTTTACCCTGCACTTGGATGAGGTTTGGAGTTGGTGCAGAGCGGACCTGTGGGAGACAGTTGGGAGCTGAGGAGCGCCTGTAAATACAGGCCAGGGATGGCAGAGCGGCCTACCCAGCTGGGAGTGGGAGTGGAGCGGACCTGTGGGAGACAGTCAGGAGCCGAGGACCCTGAATAAATACAGACCAGGGATTTGAGTGAGGAGCGGAGCCGAGGAGCGCACTGTTTTCACTGTTTCAACTGCGGTGAGGCTGCAGGAGGGGAGAAAGAGAAAAATCAATTGTGACGTTGCAGGAAACTAATAAGGTGACTGGGGCTGGTAAGCGCTAGTAAGTTGATTGGCCGGTAAGTCTAAGGGACAAGGTATGAGAAACCAGCTTAGGACAAGCGAGCTCAGGTAGATCTATAAATAAAAAGAACTAAAACTAAAATAACAAACCAAAATTTGAAAACTTTAAAAATAAAATAAAACAATAAAGATAAAAAAAGCATTTAAAATAAAGTAATTCAAACAAACATCTAAAACACGTACTTTTATAGTTAAGTAGCATATAACCTTTAGTAATCAGTGGTACTAGCATTCAATAAACATCAGTAAATTGTAGCATACATAGGAAGAAAGTAATTAATGTAAATGAAGTAAATAACATAAATTAAAATGGCGGGATAGATGTTATGTTGCAGCTGTAAGATGTGGGAACTTTTGGATGCCAAGGTGATCCATGACAAACACGTTTGAAGGAAATGTAAGCAGCCTGAGGAATTCCGGATCAGAATGATTAATCTGGAAGGTGAAATGCAGACACTGCGCAACATAAAGGAGGGGGAGAAATGCCTGGACACTTTGTTCCAAAAGACAGTCACATCTTTTAGAAGAGGGTCATCTGTTTTGGTCAGCAGTGAGGGACAGGAGGATGTGACTGTCAGTGAGGCAGGTAATGGGACCGAGCAGACAGCAGGGGAGGAGCCTCAGACCTTGCAGTTGTCAAACAGGTTTGAGGTGCTCACAACCTGTGTGGATGAAAGTGAAGTCTGCGAGGTCGATGAGCTGACTGGCCATAGCACTGTGGTACAGGAAGCCGTTCAAACAGGGGGAGTAAAAAGGAATGTAGTGGTAGTAGGGGGTAGTATAGTGAGGGGGATTGACACTATTCCCTGCAGCAAAGAGCGAGAGTCCAGACGACTATGAGGCCTGCCTGGTGCCAGGGTTCGGGATATCTTCTCAGGCTGGAGATGAACTTGCAGTGGGAGGGGATCTAGTTTCTGTAGTCCATGTAGATACCAATGACATAGGTAGAACTTAGGAAAAAGGTTTTGCAAAGTCAGTATGAGGAGCTAGGTACCAAATTAAGAAGCCAAACCTTTGGAGTATTCCCTGAGCCATGTGCAAATTGGCATAGGGCAAATCAGATCAGAGAGACGAATGCATGGCTCAAAGACTGGCATGGGAGAAGTGGGTTCCAGTTTGTGGGGCACTGGCGTCAGTACTGGGGAAAGTGGGGGCTGTACCGTTGGAAAAGTTTACATCTGATTTGTGCTGGGACGAGTGTCCTCGTAAATCATATAACTGGGGAAGTAGAGAGGACTTTAAACTAAACAAGATGGGTGAGAGATCAAGCTTGGCTAGAGGTAACAATTCAAGGTGTAGAGTCAAGACAGGGAAGCAAAATAGTAATATGAGAAATGAGGGTCAGAGAATGGCAGGAAAGGACAGAGGGAAAAAAACCTAAGAATACATCAACAGTCACAACTAGATATTACAAAGTTAACAAAAAGACAAAACTAAATGCTGTCTATCTGAATGCACATAGCATTCATAACAAAGTAAATGAATCGATGGCCCACATTGAAGTAAATAAATATGATCTGATAGCAATTATGGAGACGTGGTGCAGGACAAGGAAGATTGGGTCCTTAATAATTAAGGGTACATGACATTCAAGAAGAATAGGAAGCTAGGTAATGGTGGAGGGGTAGCACTGCTAATCAAAGAGGGCATTGATGCAATAGTTAGAGATGACCTTGCTTCAGGCGATCGGGATGTAGAATCGGTTTGGGTAGAGATGAGGAATATTAGGGGGAAAAAACATTAGTGGGAGTGGTCTATAGGCTCTCTAACAGTAGCCACAGTGTAGGACAAAGTATTCAAGAGAAAATATTGCGTGCTCGTAATAAAGGGACAGCAATAATCATGGGCGATTTTAACCTACATATAACCTGGAAATATCAGATTGGCAGTAGTGGCCTGGATGAGCAGTTCTTGGAATGTTTTCGAGGTAGTTTCTTAGAGCAGCATGTTCTGGAACCAACCAGAAAGCAAATTATATTAGACTTGGTATTGTGTAATGTGACGGGATTGATTAATGACCTCAGAGTAAAGGCACCCCTAGGTAGCAGTGACCACAATATGATTGAATTTTACATCCAGTTTGATATGGAGAAAAGTGGATCTATAAGGCTAATATCTTAAACTTAAATAAGGCAACTATGTGGGGATGAAGGCTGAGCTAGCTGAAGTGAACTGGGAAACTAGACTAAAGGATAGATCAATAGAGAAGCAGTGGCAGACATTTAAGGGGATATTTCAGAGTATTCAGTATAAGTACATTCCTACAATAAAGAAAAATTCTAAGGGGAGGACCCAACATCCGTGCTTTACTAAAGAAATTAAGGAAAGCATCAAACTTAAGGAAAAAGCACACAACTCGGCAAAGAAAGTGGCAGGACAGATGATTGGAGAGAATATAAAGAATGGCAGAGAATGACTGAAAGGTTAATCAGGAGGAAGAAATTAGAGTATGAAAAGGAGCTAGCTAGAAGTGTAAAAACATATAGCAAGAGTTTCTACAGATATTTAAAAAGGAAAGGAGTAAGTAAAGTGAGTGTTGGTCCTCTAGAGAGTGACAGTGGTAGATAATGAGAAAATGGCAGAAGAGATGAACAAATACTTTTCCTTCTGTGTTCTGTGTTCTGTAGAGAATACAAAAATCATTCCAGTAATAGCTGCAAATCAGGCAGTAAATGCGAGAAAGGAACTTGGTGAAATTGAAATCACTTAGGGAAATGGTACTGAGCAAATTGATGGAGCTATGGGCTGGCAAGTCTCTGGGTCCTGATGGACTTCATCCTAGGATCATAAAAAGGTAGCTAGTGAGGTAGTCAATGTGGTGGTTTTAATTTTTCAAAATTTGCTAGATTCTTGAAAAGTTCCATCAGATTGGAAAGTAGAAAATATAACCCCTCTATTCAAGAAGGGAGACAGGCAGAAAACAGGAAGTTTTAGGCCGGTCAGCTTGACATTTGTCGTGGGGAAGTTATTAGAATCAATCATTACGGAGGCTATAAATGGGCACTTACAGCTTAAGGCAATCGGGCAGAGTCAGCATGGTTTTGTGAAAGGAAAATCATGTTTCACCAATTTCTTGGAGTTTTTTGAAGGAGTAACATGCATGGTGGATAAAGGGGAGCCTGTAGACATATGGTATTTGAATATCCAGAAGGCATTTGATAAGGTGCCACATCAAAGATTATTACAGAAAATAAAAATGCATGATATGGGGGGTAACATATTAGCCTGGATAGAAGATTGGCTGGCTGGCAGAAAGCAGAGATTATGCATAAATGGGTCTTTTTTGGATTAGCAGGATGTGACGCGAGGAGTCCCACAGGGGCTGTACTGGGGCCTCAACTTGATTTACATCAATTATTTAGATGAGGCGAGTGAAGACATGGTAGCTAAATTTGCAGATGGCACAAAGATAGGAAAGTATGTTGTGCAGAGGACATGAGGAGGTTGCAAATGAATATAAATAGGTTGGGTGAGTGGGCAAAAATCTGGCAAATAGAGTTTAATGTAGGAAAATGTGAAGCTGTTCACTTTGGCAAGAAGAACAAAAAAGCAGAGTATTACTTAAATGGAGAACGGCTACATAATTCTGAGGAGCAGAGGGATCTAGGTGTTCTAGTACGAGTCACAAAAAGTTAGTATACAGGTACAGTAAGTAATTAAGAAGGCTAATGGAATGCTATCCTTTATTATGAGAGGGATTGAACATAAAAGTAAGCATGTTATGCTTCAGTTATACAGGGCATTGGTGAGATTACATCTTGAATACTGTATGCAGTTTTAGTCTCCTTATGTAAGGGAGGATGTAAATGCATCGGAACTAGATTGATACCTGGAATGAGTGGGTTGTCTTATGAGCAAAGGTTAGACAGACTGGGCTTGTTTCCGCTGGAGTTTAGAAGAGTGAGGGGTGAGTCGATTGAAGCATTTAAGATCATGAACGGCCTTGACAAGTTGGACATCGTTAGGATGTTTCCTCTCGTGGGTGAGTCCAGAACGAGGGGATCGCTGTATTAAAATTAGGGGTCACCCTTTTAGGCCAAAGATGAGGAGAAATCTTTTCTCTCAGAGGGTTGTGCGATTTGAAACCCAGCCTCAGAAGGTGGTGGAGGCGGGGTCATTAAATATTTTTAAGGCAGAGGTAGATAGATTCTTGTTAGGCAAGGGAATCAAAGATTATTGGGGTTAGATGAGAATGTGGAAATCGAAACACAAGAAGCTCAGCCATTGTCTTACTGAATGGCAGAGCAGGCTCGAGGGGCCCAATGGTCTACTCCTGTTCCTATTTCTTATGTTCTTATGTTTAACAAATTGTCAATTGCCCGCCTGCCCGTTTTGCCTGTGCGACGAGCGCGAAATTGCACGGGGGCGTCTTGAAATCCAGCTTAATTGCCTTTTTAATGGCCTTAACTGGCCTCGTAATTGATGGTGGGTGCGGCTCCGACTCCCACGCGTGCTCTCTGACTGAAATATTGCTTGAGCTCACCCGACATCACCACATGTTTATCTTATGCTCGAGCGGGTTGGGCGCGCGACCTCACGCTGAGTGAAAAGTTCTGTCTTTGCGCTGTAAGGCTCCATCGTGACCCTTTCTCTATTGTGACTTTGGTGATGTTTCATTTTGTGGCTCCTAACAACTGCGAGTCTGTCAGTTGCCTTTTCTCCCATGTCATTTCTTAGTTTGGGGGCAATGGTTTTCCGAGTGGAGATACCTTGCTGTCTTTACTTCTTAAGTGTATGGGACAGCAGGCAACAGTTTTTCTCATTCCTTTATATTTTTCCTTGCTCTCCTTCTACATTTTGGCTAAATAATGTGAGCACAGAGTGAGGAAATATGAGAGCGTGGGCCAACAGGTTTTATCCCACTCTGGGCTTTCTGTGGCTCCACGTCTGCTCAGACAGGGTGGCTTTGGCATTGCGGGCAATGCCACTATGAGTGACAAAAAACAAATAAATTGCATCACTCTCTACCACATTGTGGAGCTGAACAACTGCAACATGCAGCAGGAGTAGACGGCGACCTTTAAAAGTGGAACATTCTGTACAAACGAATGACTTGCAATGGCCATCTGGGTTGTGGGTCTTGGCAGCTTGTTAGGGGGCTGAATTGAGGTTGTCCCGCAATTCACTCGCTCCATGGCTGAGACCTATTGCCTTGATGCCTGCTGCGTGTCTGCATTCTGTAAGCGGGATACTGTCTGCAGACAGAAGTCTCAGTTCACCACTTTTAGCAAGTGAAGCTGCAGCGACGGATGCCCTTGGATTCGAGTATACTCATTCTTAATGGAACATTGTAATTGCTGGGAAATCACCCAACTCTTTTTTTATTTCCATTTTTGTTTTTGGCAAAAGGCAACTGGCAACTATAAAATGAGCTGCCACTGCCACTGACTACCTGCAGCTGTCAGTTCTACCGATGAACTGCCTCAATTTAACTCTTTAAAGCAATGACGGCTTTGCCAACAAAAGGGATTCCTTTTTATTCACTGAACATTGTGATTTAAACATTGCTCGAGTTGCTTTCTAAGATGTAGTTTTGTGCAGACTGTTTTGCCAGGAGGTCCACCATTCAACCACCAACGAAAAATTCTGTCTCTGCTCTGTAAGGCTCCATTGTGACCTTTTCGCTATTGTGACTTTGGCAATGTTTCATTTTGTGGCTCCTAACAACTGTGAGTCTGTCAGTTGCCTTTACTCCCATGTCATTTCTTAGCTTGGGCGCAATGGTTTTCTGAGTGGAGATACCTCTTAAGGGTATGGGACAGCAAGCAACAGTTTTTTTCATTCCTTTAAATTTTTCCTTGATCTCCTTTTATATTTTGGCTAAATAATGTGAGCACCGAGTGAGGAAAGTTAGAGCGTGGGCCAGCAGGTTTTATCCCATTCTGGGAAGTAAAAAGCACCCGTGTTTGCTCTGTATCAGGTATCCAACCAGCTGAAGACGTTACTGCTCAGCCAAGGTCTTCCAATGATACAATGGGTGGGATTTTCCGGCCCCATCCGCAGCGGGGTGGGTACGAGCGGAAAATATCGCGAGATTGGAAAAATCAGTTTACCGCTGTTGTAAAAGCTGCCCGGGATCACCCGCTCCACGTTTCCTGTTGCGGCATGTCAGGAACATCGTTTCAATACATTTGCATCTCATTATAAGGGCTGCTTGCCGGAATCATCTCCCTGACGCTGGATCAAGAGGGCACATCGGCGTCCAGTTAGACCGAGGTGTAGCTGGTGACCTGCCCTTCGCTCACGACTTTGAGGTTTGTTCGCCTATCTTGCATTGTGCAGCGCTCGTGGCAACAGAGACTCAGCACCCAGGCTTCGCAGGCAGCACCACATTCGCTTTCAGGCAAGTCTCTACCTGCCAGACCAGTGGTAAGGTGGGGGTGGCTTTTAGAGCAAGGCCTTCACTGGGGAAAAGGGGGAAACTGGCCTGAGGCAAGGGAAGGGGCTGCAGGGCAAGGCCTCCACTGTGGGGTAAGAGTGGGAAAGTTGCACTCAGACACATGACTGGGGTGGGTGGAGGGTGTGGTGGGGAAATGTCCTCGGCGCCAGGATGATATAAATGACTAGAATGGGAGGATCGCTGACTGAAGAAGCACTTTAATTGAATTCAGAATTGGCTGAGTGGCAGGAAGCAGAAGGTGATGGTCAAGGGGTGTTTTTGTGACTGGACACCTGTATCCAGTGGGGCTCCACAGGGATCAGTATTGGGTCCCTTGCTGTTTGTGGTATTTATAAACGATTTAGACTTGAATGTAGGAGGGTTGATCAGTGAGTTCGTGAATGACACGAAAATTGGTGGGGTGGTAAATAGTGTGGAGGATAGCCTTAGATTACAGGAGGATATAGACGGGCTGGTCAGATGGGCTGATCAGTGGCAAATGGAATTTAATCCGGATAAATGTGAGGTGATGCACTTGGGCAGGACAAACAAGGCACGGGAATACACGATGAATGGTAGGACTCTGGGAAGTACTGAGGATCAGACGGACCTTCGTGTGCATGTCCACCAGTCCCTTAAGGTAGCTGAAGGCATAAAAAGGCATATGGGATACTTGCCTTTATTAGCTGAGGCATAGAATATAAGAGCAGGGAGGTTATGCTGGAACTGTATAAAATGCTGGTTAGGCCATAGCTAGAGTATTGCGTGCAGTTCTGGAATCTGCATTATAGGAAGTATGTGATTGCATTAGAGAGAGTGAAAAGGAGATTTACCAGGATGTTGCCTGGGCTGGAGTGTTTTAGTTAAGAGGACAGATTGGATAGACTGGGGTTATTTTCCATGGAGCAGAGGAGGTTGAGAGGGGTCATGATTGAGGTGTACAAAATTATGAGGGGCATAGAAAGGGTAGACAGGAAGGTACATTTCCCCTTGGTGAAGGGATCAATAACCAGGGGGCATAGATTTAAGGTAAGGGGTGGGAGGCTTAGGCTGGATGTGAGGAAGAATTTTTTCACCCAGAGCATGGTGGGAATCTGGAACTCACTGTCTGAAAGGGTGTTAGAGGCAGAAACCCTCATAACATTTAAGAAGTATTTGGATGTGCACTTGCGATGCCATGGCATACAAGGCTGTGGGCCTAGTGCTGGAAAATGGGATTAGAATAGTTAGGTACTTGTTTGACCGGGGCAGATTTGATGGGCTGAAGGGACTTTTTCTGTGCAGTAGACCTCTAACTCTACGGCCAGAAATTTCCCCCCATTGAGGGATTGCGCGTGAAAGAGCACAGAGATCCCCCTGAGACATGGAGGTGCCTCAGGAAGATTTGTTTCAGTGCTAAAGTTTTCAATAAAGGTTTTTAACCCTTTTAAAACATGTCCCCTCATGTGACACTATCACATGAGCTGGGACACGTCAAAGAATAAATGTATAAATTTTTATTAGACTTTAAAACATTTCATGAAACTTCATCCCGCCCGTGGATGAGGTTTCATGAAAAATGTGAAGGCCGCCTGGGCTCTTCACCTGCCCGACAACCTTAAGGTTGGACGGGCAGCTCATTAAATTGAGTTAATTAGGTTTTAAATAGCCTTAATAAGCCTTTGACAGTTCAGTGGGTGCACAGCTGACTCAGCTGCGGGTCCGCAGGATTGAAAATCTAAATGACACACGGTGATGTTGGGACACCTGCCTGATGTCACCGCACATCATTTTACGTGTCAGTGAGTGGGCCCGGCCCCCGCTTGCCGACCAGAGAATTCTGCCCATGACTTCAATGTTGAGCTTGCAAAGACTGTCCTTGTCCCAGTCCAGGCAGGGGGAGGTCAGGTCAGTCCAGTCTTATTTGTGCCCAGCATGTTGTGCGCAGGGCGTTGTCGCATCATCACACGTGTTGATCTGGGGGGGTTTCTGGCATCATACTGGACTGCAGATGTCACACATAGTCAGGGGAGGCATCTGCAGCCTTTAGATGGGGGAAAGGTATTGTGGGGGCACTTGAGGGTGTTGGAAGTGGAGGGATGGGGGCGGGGTATATATCAGATTGTTTAAGTGTCCTCAAGACGGGGAGGGGTGAGGCCCACCGAGGCATAGGCCCATCTACCTCACCATGTTCAGGGCGTAATAAAGGGATTAAGGAATACGGGGGGAGGATTGAGAGGTTCTTGGAGTGGGGGGAAACCTGAACATTGAGCTCCTCAAGGATGATGGGAGGGATTTTCACACTCACACAGGGAGGGTCCAAGCTGGTCTGGTAGTGAGACCTCCGCACCACCATCTGCAGCGATGGTGCAGTCTGAAATTAAAATGAGGAGATACTCTGCTGTTGAGGGCTCCGAGGGCTGATTGGAGGGTGGGTGCCTGCACATGGGTGGGGGGAGTGATTAAAGGGGCACCCAACTGAACTGTGCATTCCCAAATGAGGAGAGATGTACAGCCTGAGACATTCTAGGAGCCTTTGAATGACAATACAGGGAATCAGGGAAGTGATGCTATAATGTGCTTTCATGCGAGACTAATTCCGCAAAGTGGGACTAATCGGCCCCCTTGCATTAACCCCTTATTCACAGTGTGGAGATTCCCCAGAGTGGTAACGCACTTCAGAACAATTGGGCGACTGGACAAGCTTCAGAGGTGTGTTACAATCATAGTGCTGACAGCTTCACAGGAGAGGAGCCTCAGGCCCCCCTCAAGTAATCTCAGTTCCTGACTAAACATTTCCCTTCATGTGAATTCTAAAGAGTGTAGTATTAGAGTGCAGTGAATGAGGATCCAAGTGCTTGGGCTGAAAGTAACACATCCAAATGCCTGACCAAGGCAATCTCATAGCAAGCGGTCAATCATGTAATAGGTGGGGGAGCGAGGGGAAGGTGCACCTTGAAACATTAGCCTGAATTTTTGGGGCAATTCGTTTTCGATACTGCTACAAAGCCCGTGAACCCACATTCACTGACGAGTCATTGACAGAAATAGGACCTTTGCAGGCTGATGCTGACTCATGTCTGTTTCTCATTGGAGCTGCTGAGAGACCATCAGGAGGATGGAGCCTGGATTTATTGCTGACGCGTCATCGTATACAGGCAGGAGTGGGGAAGGAAAAGATTATGATCGAGGTGCCAGTCTCCCCAAAGGGAGGAGCTAAACCCTCAAGTCCAAGGGGCAGCAGGACTCCCGCAGGACACAGAGGACGAGGCTCACAGAAATGTCGTGTGTAGGCGCTTCTCAAATCCGAGGGTGTACACAACTCAGATGTCTTATCTGCAGATGAGCAAGAGACAGAGTCACAGATGCCTCCGCATGTCCCAGGATCTGGTGACTCAAATTTGCCATATTCTCCAGGAATTGGCACCTCAGGGACTGGGATGGCATCCATTGCCACTGGCTGTGAAAGTAATCACTGCACTGAACATCAACACGAGCGGCTCCTTCCAGCGCTCCACTGGGGACCTCTGCGACATATCCAAAGCCTCCACTCACAAATGTATACATGAGGTGACTGATACTTTTTTTTGCCAAGGTCACAATTACGTCAACTTCAACAGTGATCAAGCAAGCCAGGAGCCAGGGCAGTGGACTTTGCAGCGATTCCTGGATTCCCACAGGTGCAAGGTACTATCGACTGTATTCATGTCGTTTTAAAAGCTCCTTGTCAATAGGCACTCTAACAAATAAACAGGAAAGACTTCCAATCACTCAATGTACAGTTAGTCTGTGACTATAAGAATTTATCATGCAGGTTTGCGACAGATATCCAGGAAGCGTCCACAACTCATACATCTTGAATAGATTGTAGGTCCCAGACACCTTCGAGAGACCACATAGGATACAGGGTTGGCTCCTTGGTAACAAAGAGTACCCGCAAAGCACGTGACTAATGACGCCCATGTTGGGGCCACAGAATCCTGCAGAGAGAAGATACAAAGATGCTCATGCCCTACCCGAGCATTGGTGGAGCACACAATAGGCATCTTAAAGATGTGATTCCAATGGCTGACAGATCTGGCGGAGCACTACAGTACAGTCCCCAGAGGGTCTCTTGGATCATCCTGGCTTGCAGTGTGTTGCAAAGCCTGGCACTGCAAAAGTGGGAGGACTGTCCAGATGCCAACATGGAAGAGCTGCCGTCTCCTCGACATCAAAGGGGATGAGGACTTTGTGTTTGAGGAAACTGAGGCTGCAAAGGAAGAGGCCATAGCAAGGGCCAGACAAGGCAGGATGCGCGAGAGGCTCTCATAACCACCAGATTCCACAAGGAGGATGACGAGATGCAGTGAGTGTCCTCTTGGACAAGTGCCCTCTACCATGATCCAATATTAACATCAGCGTTGCTATTCCTCTCATTTTAACCATGCACTTCACCATGAGAGTGAATAGTTACACATCAAGCTCACATTGTCCTGATCCTATGAAGGATGATGAAGCCACTGGAGCAGGTGGCCCTGCTGAGATGAGGTGTTAACTGGAGGAGGGAGTCCGGCCTTCAGACATCAGAAGCTGCTGCCTCTTCAAGTGTCTGTCCAGCATCCCAGTCCCAATGGCAGCCTACAAGAGCCAGGAGCTGTTCTGCTCTCCTCAGTGTGCTCGTAGCTATACGCCTTCAACCTGACAAAGCTCCTCAAGGAGATCCATCTCCAGCAATAGGACAACACATTCTGTGTAACCCCGATGGTGAAATTGATAGTTGGCACTTGGGCCAAGGCAGCCGAGGACGTTCTGTTGGTGTGTATCTAATCAGAGATGACTCAATCCTTTGTGTTACCTTCTTCTCTATCACACTAACATCTGGCACTCTCAGTTAGGGAATGCTGGACTGCTTATGTCCTTACCTTACTCTGCATGTGGACCACCTGACATTCAACCACTTGCGTGCCAGACATTGAAATGCCTCCTTTTAAGACACACATTGTGCCCACATGGCCAGCCCTGGCTCTTGCAAACTTCAAAATGCTCCAACACCATGAGGCCCTCAAGGGGATGAATCGTTGTAATTAAGGCGCAGACTTGAGCTTCAGTACATCCTTGCTCCTATCATGCCAGTGTTGACCTTGGTGCATTGGCATGCCAGCGCTATCACCTCAGACTGAACACGGATGGATCGTCCTTTGCAATCTGAGGAATGCAGCCGACATCCCTCCCTGATGTTCCCATGATTGTTACAGCAGCTCCACCAACTGATTTAGGACCCAGTCCGGAGGCTTGTCATCTGACTCAGACTCCCCAGAATCCTGGCTTCCGGCAGTCCTCTGAGTGCTGCCGTCCTCGGAAGACCCTGTGCTCACCAAATGCTCACCGAGCCTGCTCTGGAACTAGCCCCCACCAAGGTGTGTGTGTCTCTGCGCTGGTGGAGGGGGTGGGTGAGCGCTGTGACAATGTCTCCTGCTCTGGTGCCCTCAGGGTCCTCATCCGAGGTGCTGTCCAGGCTCGAGCTCAGGACCTGGCTGTCACATGCTTGGCTGAGGTTCCTATGAAAGAAAGTAGAGATAATTAGCGGTTGGCAGGTGACTCCAAAACAGGACAATACATTCATAGTCTGGTTGTCTGAGGGATGAGCTGGTGCAGGATCCTCACACTGATGTTTGCCACCGACTTCGCCATTGCTGCAGGCATGTTCCATGTCCTCTCCGGCCAGCTCAATGGCTTGCTTTTCAAACTGAGAGAGGACCTTGTGTTCCAGCACTCCACCGCCCCTGGTCTGGGACCTCTCCCCGCGATTTTGTGCAATCTTGACCTGCATAAAGACAGATGGAGGGACTGTGAGCAAGACACATGCCAGGGCAGATGATAATGATGCCTGGCATGTGTGGGTGTTGGGGGGAGCCATGGACAGAATGAGGACACAATCTCCAGAGGAGATGAGCCCAGATGGAGATATGAAGGTGTATGTGAGAGTGAGTGGTGATGCCCCTTGAACTGGTAGTGAGTGAGATGCCAGTGTGAGTTGAGAGTGGTGAGATGGGTGAATTACCCTGGCTGCACGGATGAGATTATCCATCCCCTTTCTGCACTGGGTGCCTGACTTCTTCTGTGCAGTGTTGGCACTGACCACCACCGCCTCCCATGCATGATTGATCAGCTTGCTGGAGCTCCTGCGGCCAGGGCCGGGGTAGAGAACATTGCAGCAGGCCTTGACTGCGTCCAAAAGGCATTCCAGTGAGGCGTAACTGAATTTGGGGGCTGCCATCTCCTTGGCTTTCAGTGCCATGTCTTCAGTGTAGCAGTCCTGGGCTACAGACATTGAGAATGCTGTGCACAGCTGCACTTTGACTATGGCGTCCGGAGCAAGGCAGTGGTGAGCTCACCGCGGGACAGGCGAATCAGAGGCCGCCTGCCAGCGACCTGGTGTGCTTCCTGTGGGTGCACATTTAATGAGGTGGGAAGCAGAAGACATGGCATGAAAACTTGCCATTATGGCCGGCGGGTAAAATGCCAATTTTCATGCCCACTTAGTACACTGAGGGGAAAATCTTGCCCAATGTTTCTCTTTGGCTATTTGAACACAGCAGTGGGGGAAACTACAGACAGCCTGGTGAAATTGGAATTGAAAGATGATGATTATGTAAATATAAGTTCTTGGCTCAGGACATGGTGAGCAGCAGAATTTGAAGCATTGTTTATGGGAATGTGAGTAGCTGCTTTTGTACAGTGCTGAACCATCACTAATATGGCTGTGTGTACATGGCTGGACCAAGTTGTAGGCATGTTATGAATGAATGGATCTGTTTCTATAATCTTCCCCTAGAGTAATCAACATCAGATACGTTTATAAAATCATTCTTTATCAATGCCATGTGGTAGAAAATCTTTTTAACATATTTTCACACTGGTTCTTAAAATAAAATTTTGAGGAACTAAAACTGCCATTATGCTCAACATGTCTGTGCATGATTTTGATGGGTCAAATCCAGGTATCCACTGTCCCACCATATCTCACTACCCTTTCCCTCTTCAGAAATGCAGTCCATTTATCTTGTCCATATTAATGGCTTCCCTTGTTTATTTATCCGATAACTTGATGCTCCTTTAGGGAAAAAAAAATCCACCTGACCTCTCTTCTTCCTTCTGTCTTTCCAAATGTTTGTACTGGATGCCTTGGCATTTGAAGCAATAGCAAATAATTCTATTAATTCCTTTCATAATCTTTAAAACCTCAATTTCCTCACCTCACGGTTATCTCTTTCCAAGGACCCGCAGTTCAATCTCTTCAAACTGTAATTATAACAAATTCCTGATCCCACCACTGCTTTTCAAAATAGTTCATTTTATGTGAGGATATTTGTAACATGATAAGGAACTTTATAAACCCAATGCCACAAATTTCCTTGGGTTTTTCCTCCTTGGTCACTGCGGCTTTGGTGGATAACTTGTTCATGTGTGTTGACCAGGTTCCTACCAAAGTCTGGGTAGCAATGCAGGCAAATCCACAAGGAAGCTCCTGGCACAAGTTTTTATTTTTGACCACTAAGATAAAAGCAAAAAACTGTGGATGCTGGAAATCCAAAACAAAAACAAAAATACCTGGAAAAACTCAGCAGATCTGACAGCCTCTGCGGAGAGGAACACAGTTAACGTTTCGAGTCCATATGACTCTTCAACGGAACTAAGGAAAAATAGAAAAGAGGTGAAATATAAACTGGTTTAAGGGGGGTGGGGGGCGGTGGTGGTGGGACAGGTAGAATTGACAGTCTCCACCTATCACTGGCCCTCTATCCAGCGCTACCTGTCCCACCCCCCCTCCCCCCTTAAACCAGCTTATATATTTCACCCCTTTTCTATTTTTCCTTAGTTCTGATGAAGAGTCATACGGACTCGAAACGTTAACTGTATTCCTCTCCGCAGATGCTGTCAGATCTGCTGAGTTTTTCCAGGTATTTTGTTTTTGTCTTTATTTTTGACCAACCTGCTGTTTATCCTCATTTTCTGTTTTCACTTCAGGTTTCCGGGGCTTGCTTCTATCAGGTGTACTCTTGGTCTAAGTTAATACTTTTGTGTTGTGCTGTTGCAAACATTCTGCCTTAAGTCTCTCTTCACCTTACATGGGGCAGTATTGCAGCATACACTGTTTATTTAATTTGATCCTATCCCATTCAGTGCATCAACAGCTACAGGGCAAGGGTGGAGTGTGGGAGCTGTGGAGAGTTCTCGGAATGGATCAATTGCTCTGGGTTGCTGATCTCAATTTAAATAGTGATAATTTGAATGTGTAGCCAGGTAACAAAGTAAATTCATACCTGCTATAAATAGTGCCAGCCATGTCTCAGTTGGTAGCATTCTGGTGTCAGAAGATTGTGAGTTCAAGTTCCACTTCAGAGACTTGAGCACAAAGTGCTAGGCTGGCAGTGCTATGCTGTTAGAGAGTGCTGTCTTTTGTAATGAGATGTTAAACTGAGGCCCTGTCTCTCCAGGTGGATGAAAAAGCACTATTTCAAAGAAGAATAAAGAGTTATCCCAGGGTCCTGGCCAATATTTACCCATTAATCAACATCAGTGAAAAACAGGTTGTTTTGTCAACCACTTGCTGTGTGTCAGAGCTTGCTATGTGCAAATTGGCTGCTGCACTTCCTACATTATAAGAACTGCTACACTTTGAAAGCACTTCATTAACTGTGCTTTGGAATGTGAAAGATGCTATAGAAATGCAAGTCTTTCGATGGTTTGGGTTGAGGTGATCTGTGAAGTCACCAACTAATCAAATCATAGTTTGAAAAGTTTTACTTGGTTCCTTTTTTAAAAGGGAATTGCATTCTACTGATTTGTCATAGCATTTTGTTATGGGGGATACCTTCATATTTGTTAGTTGTCTTTGGGTACATTGTCTGCAAGGTGAAAACCAGAAGAATCAGCAATTACGCCTGCCTAGGTTATTTTCCCACTTTGGAACACCTGACTGCCCATTGTAATATATTCTACTAAGCATGCAGCAAGGATACCCCCATCCCATGTCAGCAAGGTCCTTTTTAACAAATGTTTGTTGGGTTTTGATGATGTCATTGGGACCAGGCTGCAATTTTAATTCACTGCTAGGTAAAGGCAGCAAGGAAATGGAACCAGAAGAGGTGCAAATTGTGAAGTTTTTTTTTCACTTTGCTTGGAGGGTCAGGAGAATCAGGAGTCCACCTCAGAATCCCACAAGGAAAACTTAGGTCTCTCCTGGCACGACTCACTCCCCTCCCCCTCCGACTGTGGGATCCAAAGCTGGCCCATAGTTAACAGTTTGATTTGTGGACCATAAACTCCACAAGATCTCACACCACAGCCTGTCCTCTCCTAGTTCCTGTAGTTGTCTGGATGCTATCACTGTTCTATCCAGATCTTCCCACAGATAGCCCCCTCCCCCATCTTGTTTTGGAGGCAGATTCAATTATGGCTTTCTAAAGGGAATTGGATAATTATCTGAATAAAAAATAAATACAGGGCTACAGGGAAAAGTTAGGGGACAGGAGCTGGCTGAGTTGCTGTTACAGAGAGCCAGCAGAGACACAATGGGCTGAATGACCTCCTTCTACGCTGTAACAATTCTATGACTCTATGATCTCATCACTGGCCTTCCACTGGGTCTTTTCAAAGCTGGCACCCATTCAACACCTTTTAAGGGTCCTGATCTTCAGTTGTATGGCACAAGTGTCCTGTTTGTCATCATCTTATCACCCTAATAAATTCTGTTATTGTGCATAAACTACTCCACATTACTGCTGTTGGAAATGTAATAAGTTTTGAGCAAGTGAAAAGTTGGGGGGTGGTGGTGGGAAGAAGTATAGTCTTGCTGTTTGGCTTTTTTCTCTTGTTTCTCTCTTATTTCCTTTTCTTTCAGACAGCAGCTATTCAAGATCCTGCCATTCACACCTCCTCTGCACTGATCTTTTGTTTCTGTACCTGTCCCATTACCACTCCCTTTGGCACTGCACCATGAAAGGTTTTGTCATTGAATCTCTCCTGCCCTCCTTCCCCTTTTCCTTCTTCCCACCCTTTCCCTTTCTCTAACTCAGAGCCTATTACATTTCTAACTTTTCCTAGTTCTGATAGAAACTGGCTCACAGACCTGAAACGTTAACCCTGTTTTTCTCTCTCCATGGGCGCTACCAAACCTGGTGAGTATTTCCAGCATTTTCTGTTTGTATTTCCGATTTCCAGCGTCTGCAGTATTTTGCTTTTGTCTCATTATTTCTGGATTTGCCATTCTGTCCTTCCAACATTCTCGTTGCACAGACCGTTCCAGAAGTGTTCTGGTTTCTTTTATAGAATGGATGGGCACATCCAATGCAAAGTACCTGAATTGTGTCAAGTCCAAATATCCAGTGAGTAATGTGAACCAATTCAATTGGAGCTACTTCTGGATCGGAATTTTCTTTTGGCACAGATTATATGGCCAAATCTGTGGAAAGCCTTAAGCTCACAATCACCAAAACAGACTTGACACTTGCAATATTGTTGGGTTCCTACAACATAAGAAGAACTCCAACACTGTGTGTTCAAAACTTTATCCTTATTGCTATTTTTGAAAATGGATTTTATGCTGAACCAAATAAAAATAGATGACTGCTACAAGTCACCTGACCACAGGGTTGGTCCTTGTCTGCGAATCCCCACCAGAAGAGACAAGAACAAAATAATTATTTTGTCAAGTCTGTAGAATCTCATGTTTCATTGTACAGGCCCCTTGTAATCAATGGAAGCAGAGGAAGTGCGGACGATCTGGCTCCTCCAACTGGAACAAACACAAACGAGGGACATTGAAACTCATTGTACTTGAAGAAATGCTAATAACATTCTTGTCTCTCTCCTAAGGAGGAGCAATGGAATTCAGGCCAGAAGCACAGAAACTGGTTGTTAAGTTGCAATTAACCATTAATAGGCCATGTCACACAACCCAAGCTTCTGGCCTTTTGGACAGTTTTAACATTGCATCTTTGGGCCTCACAGGAAGTCTGCTGTAACATCCAGCTGGGGAACTACCAAGAAACAGACCCCTCCAGGCAGAACAACAACCTGTTCCTCAAAACCTGTCTCTCCTCAAAGATTACCTACCATCACCTATAGAACCAACCCAGTCTCTGCGTACCTACTTTATCTTGCGGTCAGCACCAACTGAAAAGTGAATACTACAATGCCAGCCTTCAGCCAGCTGAACTTGAATTCCTATGTGAAAGAATTCCTCATTGGACTCTAATTTACAACTCTGGGAATTACATGAACTAATAATCATTTCAATAGTTCTTATACTGTATAATTTATTTTCTCTATTCCCCTTTACTGTGTGTGAGTGTGTGTATTTGGAGTGGGATGTTATGAACACTCATTCCCCCGGGTTTTTTGAATGTGAAAATAAACCAACCTTCTGAGTTAATACTAAGCCGAGTTTGCTGTGGGTCATTAGTAAATTGGGATCACAAAATCTGAGGGATTGGGAAAACATACTCCTGCCTATTTTCAAAAACTAATTCAAAGCACCTTCTGCTGACGAACAGTGGTAAGAGGAAATCAGTGCAGTTTGCCTCTCTCTTTCCTGTCCCCAACAATATGCTTTTAAAATAGCAAATTCATGGAGGATCAAATGTTGCAGTAAACGGTCACCAGTAGTTTAGCTGCTAAATATACTGCCACTGCCCAGTGTGGGATTGAAGCATAATGACCAGCAAGGTTCTCTTTCTGTACCGTTAACTCATCTTGGCTCGAGAGAGGAGGTTGAATGGGGTGGGGTGGGGTGGAGGTGGGTCATGGTGGTGCGTTTAGGGCAGGGGGGGGTTGCAGGGGGAGGTTGCTGTGCATATTCCACATTTTGCCCTGATGTTGAGAGAAAAACTGCTATTGTGAATATCATAGAATAGAATCATAGAATGGTACAACACAGAAGGAGGCCATTTAGCCCATTTTGTCCAAGCTGGCCCTCTGCAAGAGCAATCCAGCAATCCTTTCCCCAACTCTAAGGGGAATCAGCTGAGAGCGGGAGTGTGTCCTGCTGTTCTATATAAAATGCTGCCAGAGATGGTCTAAGCTCTCTTGAAGAATGGTAATTTTTTAAAAGTGCCAGAGGAACTTTCCCCTTTAGCCTGTAAGCTCATTTGAAAAGAGGAGAATAAAAATTAGGGAGCGGCAAAGGGGAAAACTATGAGAACATTGAAATATTGTCAGTGATATTGTTAGGTTAGCACAGTCCTAAAGCACAGAGCTCTCTTTTGATCAGTGCCATAGAAAATTCAAAACCAGCAGCATCAAGTTGCTCCAAAAAGACTTCTCTACAAGCGAAGGCGGAATGGTCAAAACCATTGCATGCAAGCTACCTTGTAAACGTAACTCACAAACTTACTTCTGAGAAAGCAGATTAGCCCAAAGTCAAAGAGTAAACAATGTCAGCCAGTTCCTTTCTACCAGGTACAATGCAATCTACTCATCATGCGTGAAGACACAACTAATAAAACTCAATCAATGCGATTCCTTTTAAGTCCACAGATTCGCTGACCCAGAAAATGGCTCCTCTGAAGGAAGGAAATGATTGCCAATAAAATGCAAACTGGGGAAAATCTATTAAAACATGGGTTATCAAATGACCTTTGATTTTCAACAACTCCATCAGAGGCAGGACTCGGGTGGATGTGTGACTAGTGGTTAGAGAAACGTGCTCCACTGAATGGAGCTGATCTGAAGGAACTTTGATTATAGAGGGCATTTGTCCTCCTGAAGGGAGGGCAGGAAGGATTCAGAGGCAAGCATGTGTTATCTTTGAACGACAGGTTTTCTCCATAGTGTAAACCTGTTGTGAAAATGATACTAGGTGCTTATTACAAAATATGTATTCGCATTGAGCCTGTGGTCACATGAACGAGTTGAATATTATGATAGTTATGGAATAATATGGTAAACTAGTATAGTGTTCAACTATCAAAACATATCTATTGGTGCAAGCTTAAGTATGACATCTTACCTTCAAAACCATTGAAAATCAATTGGTTACAAGCTATGAATCACTTATTACCTGATTTAACTTTCATGCCCTTTTCAACTTTGATGATATCATAAATTATGGAATTTGACTTTTTACCTCAATCTCTTAGAGAAAAATCTCTCATAATTTCAAACTGCAGTCTATATCTTATTTTGAGGAATGAGAGGCCCTTTCCTTTCTCATTGCTGCTACTTTGTCCTGCTACAACACAACGTCCTAATCAAGTAGTGGGGGAGATGAAGGAGCCCCAGCAACATTGCTGAAGGGTGTCAATACAGCTCAATGGCTGACCGCTTTCTCAATTTTCTTTCCTCGAGGGAAGTGTTTTGTCTCAGCTCATAATTCTCTTAAGTAGCAGATCTGGGATCCGGACCTGCTCTTGTATTGGTGTCAATGAGGTATCCTGGGTCTCCCTAATGATGCTGGCCTTAGCGAATCTGTCAGCCCAAATTGGAATAGTTGATGGCTGTGAAGGACTTCAGGAAGTGGTAGTACCAACACCCAATAATGCCAATATGAAATCAGCCTGAATATAGAGAGCAGGAGTACCCACCATGCTGTGGTTCTCCTTGGAAGTGAAGAACATGCTCATTGCTTGACCACCACTACATTTATTTTCTGTCCACGGTTATATATTTTTGGAGAAACATTTGATCAGACGGTGTTATCACGCAGTTGCACATTTTGAATTGTTGCCCTTTTGCATCACGATTTAACATCCACTTGTAGACATTGTCTCTTATCTCCCTTCCTTTCTTTGTTTGGCCAGTCCCACTAAAGAGTCCATCTGTCTTTTTACAATTTTGACAAAGTTTGAGCCATAGGTGATCAACACACACAGAGAGTCCAACAGCCTTTGGATAAGAAGGGGGGAGGAAAGAAAGAAAGAACTCCCAAATGGATCACTAACCAAGCTACATTTCCAGAGATGCCAAGTCCGATTATAGCATTGTGCCCGACATGAGCTAACACAGCACACAGCAGGGACGGTATCTGGGTCCTCTGCTGGTCACCACAGAGTGCATTTGCCCACCGAACCATCAGAGATGCTGATCAATAATTGGTCTTAATTTCACCATGGAGATTTTATAAATCTTATTTTAGGGAAATTCTTCAATGTTTCTGATCTAAATTCTTGATTTCCCTTACAAGTATACAGTTAGAGATATGTACATAAATCCAAATGACCCTTTGAAATAAGATGTAGTCTGTTTTTATCTGATAATACCCAATATTCAAAGCCCACTGATACTAGCCACATGTCATTTACTTTGTACCATTGATGGATCAATTAATTTAAAGGTGCGGGCCTAGGTGCTTGGAAACTACTCTAATGCTTAAAAATCTAAGTCCATGAGGTTATCCAAAAACTAAGTTATTTTATCAAAAAAAAATCACCTAACGACTATCTGTTTTTAAAAAGATTTGGAGCATAAAATGATTCAAGAATTCTGTTTTCATTTTAATGAGTTGCAGCAAACAGGGACTGAGCTGTACAGTATATCATATCTTATTCGTTTCCTCCAATACTGCCCTTTAAACGACCAGATGGAAATAGATAAATGGTTCCTAAGGCAGTGTCTAACTATAAGCGATAAAATGTCAACCCCAATCACCAAGCAACAGCAGAATAAAGTTTTATGTGCTCACTACCCAAACATAAGGTTGTCATACAGGTGTTTGTTTAAACCCAGTAAACCTGCAACTACATCACACAACATCTGTCTTACTGCGTATTAAAATGATCATTAACTCTGTGTGGTCTGTGATTATTAATTGAGAATAACAAAACAACCTTTGTGACAGGCTTAGTGAAAGGTAATTATAACATTTGTGGCAGTGCAGAATGATAACTGGAGGTAAAAACAAAAAAACTGCGGATGCTGGAAATCCAAAACAAAAACAGAATTACCTGGAAAAACTCAGCAGGTCTGGCAGCATCGGCGGAGAAGAAAAGAGTTGACGTTTCGAGTCCTCATGACCCTTCGACAGAACTTGAGTTCAAGTCCAAGAAAGAGTTGAAATATAAGTTGGTTTAAGGTGTGTGGGGGGCGGGGGGGCGGAGAGAGAGAGAGAGAGAGAGAGAGAAGTGGAGGGGGGGGTGTGGTTGTAGGGACAAACAAGCAGTGATAGAAGCAGATCATCAAAAGATGTCAACAACAATAGAACAAAAGAACACATAGGTGTTAAAGTTGGTGATATTATCTAAACGAATGTGCTAATTAAGAATGGATGGTAGGGCACTCAAGGTATAGCTCTAGTGGGGTTGGGGAGAGCATAAATATGATAATGATAACTGGAGGCATGGGTATGCACCTTGATAGACATCTCAATTCTTATTCCACTTGGAAAGGCTAACTAAGAATTTTTAAAAATAGATTTTTCATTTTAATTTCCCCACCTTCCTTCCCCTCTTTGGAAAGCCAACAGTCTCCCTCACCTGCAGATACTAGCAAAGTCGCCCTCTAGGGGTAAGAAGCCTAACTGCGAATTTATCAAATCATGATTGAGGTCCCAAGTTGGATCTCATTGTCAAAGGTCCTGCAGTATTAAATAAATAGTTATTAGCTATGGTGATATCTGATATTTTTCACAGCTTCAGAATTTTATGTTTGAAGCAATGCAATTAAATTTGTGTAATGACTAACTGCTTTGTAATATAAGTGCAGATATGCCACTGCTGCTGTTAGTGGATAAATGCTTAACATGTTGATGTGACATTTTTCCATCTGTTTTAACACATGAATTAACTCATTTATTTTTACACCTTCACTAAAAGGGTGGGCAAAGATACAAACACATTAGACGTTACTTGCTAATAATGCCAGCTGTAATTTTTAAAGACATGATCTTCTTGTCATCGCAGTTAAAAAAGGAAAAATTCTCCCTCCCCCCAAAATCTTCATTGAGTAAATACTTTGTGGGGTCTTTCTGCTCTGTGTGGCTGAGAGCATCACTGGGAGATGGTTTACCAGACTGAGTCATCATCGGAGCTTGGTCCGGATAAGATTTTGTTCATGTGTTTGCAATTCATTGGAACACTTCAGCACTTTGCTGTAAGCAGCTGTCATTGAATAGGATGCAATCAATTACAGTGTGCACTGCTAAAAGGATGCTTTGACTGACATCAAGAGGCATGAAATGCTGTTGGTAATTCTTGTAGTAACCTGGCTGAATGGAGTGGTGGTGAAAAGAAAGTAGAGGGCAGCACAAAGGGAAAGAAACTAATAGAGAAATCTGTGCTATGCATTTACAAAGTAGCCCCAAAACTGTCTATATGTGTGTGCTTTATACAGTTTGGCTGTTAATTATTGAACAAAAAGAATATTTGTAGATTCTTGATGGCTTTGTAGATAAATATGTGGTGTGTTACTAAGCCATGAACATCTGTATGTTAGAATGTTCCCAGGTAATGGTCTCAGTTGGTAGACTCTAGCCTGGGGAGGGTGAGGAACAATTGACGGAGAACAACTCAGTCATGATTCCTTGTCTTGATTGCTCTTCAGTGACCTATACTGGAAAGTATGCATAGTGAATGGCTGGTGTAGACAGAATTGGGGCCACTGTAATGTTCTCTATGGACATTCACTAATCAGTTCACAGTATCACAGCATCTCTACAGTGCGGAAGGAGGCCATTTGGCCCATCTTGTCTGCACTGGCTCTTTAAAAGAGCATTCCATCTAGTCCCATTAGCCCGCCTTATCCCTGTGACCTTGCAATTTCTCTCTTTTCAGGCAGCAATCCAATTCCCTTTTAAATACTTCAATCAAATCTGCCTCCACCAGGAATGTTTGTTCCAGAGTCCGACCACCCTCTGGGTAAAAGAGTTTTTCCGCACGTCACATTTACCCCTTTTACCAATTATTTTGAATCTGTGTCCTCTAGATCTTGATGCTTTCTTGAGTGGGAACAGTTTCTCACTATTTACCCTGCCCATATTCCTCAGGATCTGGAATACCTCTATCAAGTCTTCTCTCAGCCTTCTTTTCTCCAAGGAAAATAACCCCAACCTCTCCAATCTATCCTCATAGCTACAATACTTCATTCCTGGAATCATTCTTTTGAATCTCCTCTGTACTCTCTACAATGCCTTCACATCCTTTCTCAAGTATGGTGCCCAGAACTGGATGCAGTACTCCAGATGAGGCCTAACTAGTGTCTTATACAAGGTCAACACGATCTCCTTACTCACCATCCCTATTAATAAAGCCTAAGATGCTATATGATTTATTAACTGCTCTCTCAACATGCCCTACCATCTTCAATGACCTAAGAACGTATATTCCGAGGTCCCTCAGTTCCTGCACCTCCTTTAGAGGCTCTCCCTTTATTTTATTCCACCTCACCATATCCTTCCTGCCAAATGAAGAAGAATGGTTGCCAGAGGATGGACCGGTGCCCCTACAGGATAGAGCTCAGCAAGAACTGGAGACTTCAGGGGAGAAAGGGAGAAAACATAAAAATTGCAATAATATTATAAAATATGGCACTCATTTATATCAGAGTTTGTGGCAAATCACTGACCAGAACATTTTTAAAAATTATTTTAAAATAACTCCTAAAATAACTTACTCTAAAATATTCTGATGATCATTGGGTCCTTTAAATGTTATTTTACACCAATGTACATAATCATAACGTGATTACTGTTGAATTATTGAGTAGAAACTCAAATCCTGGCAAATGGCACAGAATAGTGACACGGGACTTTAAAGGCTATTTTCATCTGTCCAGTTACTTTAATGAAAAGTATAGGAGGGCAGCATTATATCGTTAGAAAGCACCGAAGGGTTATTCATTTCAAGTCACACTGCTCTGAGGATACCTACCCAAAAATGAACAACACAGATAAATTGAGATAAAGAACTGATTTTTACTTGCTTGTTGTTAAAGTTATTAACGATGAAGGACTAAATTTTTAGCTCCTGTTAGGGGTGGGAATGGAATTTTGCGCCGCCAACCTCTGAGCCTGTTCCGCAAATCCCTCCCACCTCCAGGCGAGGTGGGTTGGCGGGGGGGGAGGAGGGGGGGGGGCGGGGGGGGCGGTTGTGCATGGTGGGATATGCGACCTCAAGTGGTAGGGAACCAATTCAACCAATTAAGGCCAATTAAGTCCTGTTAACAGAGGTTGACTTGGATTTGGGCCAATGCTCCAGGGAGGATGAATGGCCCTCCCTCCCTGCCTGTCTGGGAGCAGCAACCACTGCAGGCTGCCATGTGGATGAAGCCACCTCCCCCCCACCCACCCCGCACTGATGGCTCGGCTGCAAAGGTCTTTTTAAATTTTAAATTAAAGAACGTTCGTATGTTCGTTAAGAGTGGGCGCTTCTAGTCACCAATTTTGGGGCACCCTCTCCCTCACTTGCCTCGGATCATTATGAGGCTGTTTTCAAGCTGGAAGTCTTCTGATTGCCTCTCCAGCTCTGAGAGTCTGCCCTGCCCTTAACTGGACATCAACCCCGCCCTCTGGCCATTCATTGGCCTATCTGGGGAAAATCGCATTGAATAACCGCTTAGCCACACAGTGCGTGTTTCTGACCCCCCATTTAAACCTGATAGTAAAGCCCAGAAGACTGCGGTGAGAATCCTGCCAAAGTCATGCCTTTTGGACAACCACGAGGATTGGATGGAGGTTTTGAAATTGTGAAAGCACTTAGGGGCAGTTCTTAATGCAGCAATTTGTTGGAGGATAAATGTTCTGCTGCAGGAAGTAGTTGATACAGACAGAGATGATTGTACCTTTCAAGGGAGAGTGGATGAATATTAGAAGCAGAAAAGGATACCAATTTGTAGGGAGTGAACAGGACAGTCGGGTTAGTTTCTCAGTCCTGACAAAGAGTTTTGCACAGATACCCTTGATGAAATGGCTTCCTTAATTCTATACTGTAAACCTCTATGGCTCTGTGATGCTGCCAGCACTAACCCTCCCCTCTCCACCCTCACAGATAGAAGGTCAGTTCATCTGTCCATGTTTGAACCATGGCCGTAATATTTCCAAATTCGCGGGTGATACAAATCTAGGTGGGAATGTGTGTTGTGAGGAAGATGTAAAGCAGTTATAGGAGGATTTGGGCAGACTTAGTGAGTGGGCAAGGACATGACAAATGGAATATAATTTGGAAAAGTGTGAGTTATACACTTTGGTAGAAGGAACAGATGTGAAGAGAATTTCACATAGCATGGATAATGCTGCCCTCACACCTGACTGAATGTGCAGGCCAAATATTACGTGCTGTCTGATTGAACTGACTCCTGCAAGGCACACCCCACCATCTATCTGCTCACCTTTGGACACATTCCAATTGGGGAAGTTGGGAACCTTATTTTCTTTGTGTTTTTTTAATTCATTCTTGGGAAGTGGGCTTCGCTGGCTGGGCCAGCATTTATTGTCCATCCCTAGTAGCCCTTCAGAAGGTGCTGGTGAGCTGCCTTCTTGAACTGCTGCAGTCCACGTGGTGCAGGTACACCCACAGTGCTGTTAGGAAGAAAGTTCCATTATTTTGACCCAGCAACAATGAAGGAATCGTGACATATTTCCAAGTCAGGATGCTGAGTGACTTGGAGGGGAACTTCCAGGTGGTGGTGTTCCCATCTATCTGCTGCCCTTGTCCTTCTAGATGATAGTGGTCGCAGGTTTGGAAGGTGTTGTCTAAGGAGGCTTGGTGAATTCCTGCAGTGCAACTTCTAGATGGTACACACTGCTGCCACTGTGTGTCGGTGGTGGAGGGAGTGAATGTTTGTGAATGGGATGCCAATCAAGCGGGCGGCTTTATCCTGGATGGTGCCAAGCTTCTTGAATGTTGTGGGAGCTGCACTCACCCAGGCAAGTGGGGAGTATTCCATCACACTCCTGACTTGTGCCTTGTAGATGGTGGACAGGCTTTGGGGCGACAGGAGGTGAGTTACTTGTTGCAGGATTCCTAGCCTCTGACCTACTCCTGTAGCCACAGTATTAGTATGGCTAGTCCAGTTCAGTTTCTGTTCAATGGTAACCCCTAGGATGTTGATAGTGGGGGATTCAGTGATGGCAATGCCATTAAATATCAAGGGGCAATGGATAGATTCTCTCTTGTTGGAAATGGTGATTGCCTGGCACTTGTGTGGCATGAATGTTACTTGCCACTTGTGAGACCAAGCCAGGATAATGTCCAGATCTTGCTGCATTTCGATATGGACTGCTTCAGTATCTGAGGAGTCATGAATGGTGCTGAATATTGTGCAATCATCAGCCAACATCCCCACTTCTGACCTTATGATGGAAGGAAGTTCATTGTTGAAGTAGCTGTAGATGCTTCACAACCCTGAGGAACTCCTGCAGTGATGTCCCGGAGCTGAGATGACTGATCTCCAACAACCACAACCATCTGCCTTTGTGCTAGGCATGACCCCAACCAGTGAAGAGTTTTCAGCCTAATTCCCATTGACTTGTTTTGCAAGGACTCCTTGATGCCACATTCGGTCAACTGTGACTTTGATGTCGAGGGCAGTCACTCTCACTTCACTTCGGGAGTTCAGCTCTTTTGGTCCATGTTTGAACCAAGGCTGTAATATTTCCAATTCCGCGGATGATACAAAGCGAGGTGGGAATGTGTGTTGTGAGGAAGATGTAAAGCAGCTACAGGAGGCTTTGGACAGACTTAGTGGGCAGAATTTTCACCTTGGTGGATGGGCACACGCCCAATCCGCTCGAGCGTGAAATGACAAGCAATGATGTCGGGCGAGCATCCTAACATCAACGCGCAGTTGTGTGATAGCTTGGTCAGCAGGTGCGCGCGGGAATCAGCAGAGCGCCCGCTGACAATTAGGAGACCTATTAAGGCCATTAAAGTATTAATTAACTTAAATTTTTCGCCGCCCATCCAATCTTACGGCCTTTGCGTTTTTTTGGAAACCTCATCCACGGGCAGGATGAGGTTTCCAACATCAAATGAAAATAAAGTAACATTTTTAAAACTTCATTCATAACATGTTCCTGCTCAGGGTCACATGAGGGGACATGATTTATAACCTTTTTAAAACCTTTATTTCTAATTTTTAAAGCTCTTCATCTCGCCCTCATCCCCGCCACACCCCCCGCACAGGCAGCGCTGAGTGCTAATTGGCCCGCCAGCGTGAAATGGTGGCCTGGCCCCGATTGGGGACAGCAGTCATCCCCTGCCAAGCTGCCGACAAAGGCATAATTCTGCCTAGTGAGTGGGCAAGGACATGGCAGATGGAATACAAATGTGAAAAATGTGAAGTTATCCACTTTGGTAGAAGGAACATATGTGCCGAGTATTTCCTAAATGGTAAGAGATTAGAAAGTGCAGATATACAAAGGGATCTGAGTGTCCTTGTCCATAAGTCACTGAAAGCTAATATGCAGGTGCAACAGGCAATTAGGAAGGATAATGGAATGTTAGCTTTTATCGCAAGAGGATTTGAGTACAGGAGTAGTGAAGTCTTGCTTCAATTGTACAGAAGCTTGGTTAGACCCCACCTGGAGCACTGGGTGCAGTTTTGGTCTCCTTACCCCTGAAAGAATATTATTGTCATAGAGGAAGTGCAACAAAGGTTCACCTGACTTGTTCTGGTGATGGTGGGACTGTCTTATGAAGAGAGATTGGAGAAACTGGGCCTGTATTCTCTAGAGTTTCAAAGCATGAGAGGTGATCTCATTGGAACCTACAAAATACTTAAAGGGATAGACAGGTTAGATGCAGGTAAGATGTTTTCTCCGGTTGGGGAGTCTAGAACCAGGGGACACAGTTTCAAAATAAGGGGGAAGCCACTTAGGACCGAGATGAGGAGAAATATCTATACTCAGAGATTGTGAATCCTTGGAATCCTCTACCCCAGAGGGTTGTGGAGGCTCAGTCATTGAGTATGTTTAAGGTAGAGATTGATAGATTTCTAATTAATAATAACGTAAAGGGTTGTGGGGATAATGTGGGTAAAAGGCATTGAAGTGTTCAATCAGCCATGACCGTGTTGAATGGCAGAGCAGGCTCGACGGGCTGAATGGCCTTCTCCTGTTCTTATATTCACATGGAATGAATTGAATTGGCTGCAGACTGACATCTATGATGCTGGGGACCTCTGAAGGAGGCCGGCATGGATCATCCACTCGACATTTCTGGCTGAAGTGTGTTGCAAATACTTCAGCCTTATCTTTTGCACTGATGTGCTGGGCTCCCCCATCATTGAGGATGGGGGTATTTGTGGAGCTTCCTCCTCCAGTGAGTTGTTTAATTGTCCACCACTATTCACGACTGGATGTAACAGGACTGCAGAGCTTAGATCTGATCCGTTGGTTGTGGGATCTCTTAGCTCTGTATATCACTTGCCTATGCTTATGCTGTTTGGCACACAAGTAGAGCTGTGTTGTAACTTCACCAGGTTGACACGTCATTTTTAGGTATGCCTGGTGCTGCTCCTGACATGCCCTCCTGCACCCTTCATTGAACCAGGGTTGATCTCCTGGCTTGGTGGTAATGGTAGTGTGGGGAATATGCCAGGCCATGAGGTTACAGATTGTGGTTGAGTACAGTTCTGCTGCTGCTGATGGCCCACAGTAGCTCATGAATGCCCAGTCTTGAGTTTCTAGATCTGTTCGAAATCTATCCCGCTTAGCACGGTGGTAGTGCCACACAACATGATGGAGGGTATCCTCAATGTGAAGATGGGACTTCATCACCACAACGACTGCATAGACCATCTCGCATCATATCAACAAAGTAGGAGAGTGGGAAGCTATTTGACAAATTGCATAATAGTTAAAATATCCCCAATTTTGAAATGGATTTGGGCACAATACCTGTAGGTGTTGTGCAGTATTGGCCAATATCCATCACCAGGCTTTACTAAAATCTGGAAGGCCCAGTATTGCTTTTCATTGGCTAAAAATTAGCAAATATTCCTGCTATGGACTCTATGTAGAGAAGTAAATTGGTCTTAGGGAGAGTGGCAGCTCCATGAGGGAAGCAGATATGTTGATCTGACTTCATCCATGTGCATCAAATGATCACACCACGTCTCACACTAACCTATGGAGCGTATGGTTTTGTACTTATAGGCAGATGGGGTTACCCATAAGTGTACATCATATTGAACCCAGCCTAATACCTTAACAGAACAATTTCACTTACATAAGGAGCATGAAGCAAGCAAGTCTAAAGTGCACTTTCATGCTCCTTAGCTCGGGTGAAGCAAATTTGCTATTGCTATTATTAAGTATAGAACATGATAAAACCCCTGAACGGAACACTTTCACAGACACTAAGAAGTTTGAAGCATATGAGCCCAACTGATAGCTGCTCAGTTTGTTCTATAAACCTTGTACAGCAGATTAACTTCTTTGGATTTCTATACAGTTGAAAGTTTCACGCTTGCCAAGTTTGTAAAGCTGGCACCTCTCGGGGAGCAGCAACTCAAGGACAGGATTAGAAATGAAGCAATGTGTGAGAAGACACCACTGTCTAGTCTGATTTAGATCAACTGTTTTTCTAGTCTTACTTACCGTCTGGGGGGGTTGTCTTGAGTGGGACGACATGGCACATTTACTTTCCAATAAGCACTTGCCAGACATGATGTATTCCATGCTTCCATACACTGTAAACCTGATAGTCTGATATTTTTTCATTTGCAGTGATTAAGATCTCCAATACATGGGATTCCTTCAAGGCAGTCTATGTTTATGTAACTTGAGCATAATTACAGTTATTATGCACACTCCAACAAACCCTTTTCTGTGTCATGCTCGTAATTTTTTTCCCTGCAAGTTATTTTTTTTTTCTCAAAAACCATTCTACAGTTTTGATGAATGTATTTATGTTTTTAAGTCAAGCATAGCAGAGCTTCAATGCACCCTCATCCAAGAGCATCAGTAGTGTTTTATTAGAGATTCGAAACTTCATTCTCATAATCCAGTTTGTGCCGGTGTCCTTACTCCAGTTCTAGCACAATTTTACACTTAGGTAATACATTTGTGTTATAAATTGGTTATATAAACATATTCTCTCAGTTCTAAAATTCCAGTGATTCTCCTACTATCGACACTATTCACAACCATCCTTGCTTTACACATGCAACTGTCCAGTGTGTAGCAGCAGGAAGACAAAAGAAGCTGTGCTTGAGTAACTGTTTCTAGATATTTACACATGTAAACGTGGAGGCATCAACTTTAAACCTGAGTATAAATAGAGTATAGAGATAATAGAGTAATGTTATGCTAATCAAACATAATTTATGTTTGATAATTTGTTGATTTAGGTTTGCTCAATATATGCATAAAGCTAAATAAAATGTTAATTGGAGAATCTGCATATGTAAATTATGAGATTTTGATTTTTTTCTCCTCATTCTGTAAACACCAGTTCCATTGCAAAGGACCAACTAGCTTTGATCAAAATGTTTCCTTTTTACTTAAATGCTTCGTTTTGACTGAGGTTTAAAAATAGATTGAATATGGAATTGTCGTCAAGAAGAAAAATGGTGCTTGAATCCACCACGTTGAAGAAGGAAGTCTGCATTTTCCTGCATTGGTGTAATTTATGCCAGAATGGATTGTTTTGAGCAAAATTTAGACAGACTCAAACGGGAGTATGACATGTGCACCCAATTTTCTGAGGTGAACTCAATAGCATAGCTGCAGAAGCAGCTTCGGGTGGCTGAAGTGATTGACACTGGTGGCGGGACTGTAAATGGAACTGAAAGAAATGGGGATCCCTAAATTGGAGTGCCATAATATGGTAACTAAAAACTCTGATAAACACGAGAGAGCCTGAAAAGGCATCTCAATCAATTTGACAAGACTGAAGGTGCAGGGGGCTAAGGGGTGAGAGGCTGAGTAGGAGTGAAGAAACCCAGGGTGTGAATTTGACTCTGGGGGTAAGCAATGGGAGCTCAGGACTTGACTGTCTGTTTCCCTAAATGTAGGCATTGGTGCATGAGGTGGCTGTGCGGATGATGATTCTCTGTGCAACTCTAGGGTGCTATCCCCTTTGTCTTCAAATGAGTGGAAGCATATTGAGGCTACTGCTGATGGCTACTTTCCTCTGATGGACTGTTAGGGTAGCCACAGGTTTCCTTGTAGGAGGTGACAGATTCTCTTTGCTGATGGAGATCTTGAGAAGTCCGCTTCTGATCTTGGGTGCCAGGTGGATGTGCCAGGGGTTGCCAAAATGTTTGGTAGCATTTTGCTTAGGGCAAGCAATGTATGCCGGCTGTTCATTATCTTCATATGCCTTTTGGTTTGCCATCCTTTAAGAAGACCGGCACTTAATATTGTTATAAATTCATTCACCCGATGTGAGGTCTCTGGCAGGTCGGCACTTAAGAACATGAGAAATAGGAACAGGAGAAGACCATTTGACCTATTGAGCCTGTTCCGCCATTCAATAAGATCATGGCTGATCTTCTTGTGTTCCGATTTCCACATCCCTATCTAACCTCGATAACCCTTGATTCCCTTGCCTAACAAGAATCTAGCCTTAAAAATATTCAATGATCCCGCCTCCACCACCTTCTGAGGCCGAGAATTCCAAAGTTGCACAACCCTCTGAGAGAAAAAATTTCTCCTTATCTCTGTCTTAAAAGGGCGACTCCTAATTTTAAATTAATGCCCCCTAATTCTGGACTCACCCACAAGAGGAAACATCCTTTTGACATTCACCTTGTCAAGGCTGTTCAGGATCTTGTATACTTCAAACTAATCACCCCTCACTCTTCTAAACCCCAGTTGAAACAAGTCCAGTCTGTCCAATCTTTCCTCATAAGACAACCCACTTCTTCCAGGTATCAATCTAATAAACCTCCTCTGAACCGCCTCCAATGCATTTACATCCTTCCTTAAATAAGGAGACCAACACTACACACAGTATTCGAGGTGCAGTCTCACCAATACCCTGTATAACTGAAGCATAACATCCTTACTTTTATGGGCTTCCCTAATGCCAGGAGTTTCAGAATTTTGGCCCAATAATGATGAAGCAACAGCGATATAGGCCAGGATTTTCCAGTCCTTCTCGCTGCAAGATTGGAAATTCCTGCCTGAAGTCAGCGGATCTTCGGCTGGCCTGTCAAATTTTCTGTCCCGCCCACAATGATTCCTGGCACAGGGGGAACCGGAAAATCCCGGCCATTGTTCCAATTCAGGATGCTGCAGGATCTGGAGGGGAACTTGCATGTGTGGTGTTCCCATGTGCCTGCTGCCCCTGTCCTTCGAGGTGGTAGACATTGTGGGTTTGGAAGGTGCTGCCAAAGAAGCCTTGGCGAATTGCTGCACTGCATCTTAAAGATGGTACAAACTGCACACACGGTGTTCCAGTGATGAAGGGGGCGAATATTTAATATGGTGGATGGGGAGCCAATCTGCCAAAATGACGGATTTTTAGCTTTGTTTCCAGATGTGACTGTGCAGGCACCAGCAAATGGGCACAAGGTATCTATGCAATCTGACCTGACCATCTATCCATAGTTCCTCCTTCTTTCCTTGCCAGATAGGAGAATTCTTATTGGGTAACCCAATGGTACAGGCAATGATGCTGAGAACTAAAATGAAAGAAGTCAGAATAAATAGAACAAAAGTTCATGGAAGCAAGAAAAGTGAAACAATATGAAGAAGGAAGATGAAGAACTGGCTGAAATACATTTGCCCTTATATCACTCTGACCTTTCCATGTCCTAATATATGATGCAGACTAACAACTCTGGGTGCCAAGGATGGTACACTCCCTGCACCCCTACAACCCGCAAATTAACATTTAGATAAAGTGCTCATTTGTTAGAAAGGGGTGCTTTCACATCACCAGTCCCCTGCCTGCCAGAAAATATTTGATGCACAAGAGGAGAACTTCTGCATAATTTTCAATATTGGCTACTTGGGTTATGCCTCAGCTACATCCAGCCAGCATCAGAAAACCCAGCTGGAGTGTGTGGTGTTTGGAGTTTCTGAGGCCCAGGCTCATTTTAAATTTGGCAGGCCAGCTGTGGGGGTGCCAAGCAGGCATCAGAGTGCTGTTTTCCAGAGGTGGTCTTAAATTAAGACCGGGGAAGTGGCCAGCAAGGCAGGTGGTGGCAGGTGATGGCCCATGGACAGGAGAGGCGGTCCACAAAAATAATTTGACACGTAACCTTTTACAGGCCTCTTTCGCTCCATTGCCTGTGGAACTCATCGGAATGTGAAAGGCGCGGGTCACAGTCAGTCCAGACTAGGATCAGTCCAGACCTAAAATGGCAATCGAGGTGCTGTGATGAGAATAGGACCCCAATTTCTATATTCAAAGGGGCCGTCGCCTGAATCAGGCAGGCGTTGGACTCCTCATGATAGGCTCCCTTGGCCATGTGCTTGTGTGAATGAGGCGGAAAGGCTAGCAACCCCATTTTCAGGTTGCTAAGTCCAGGGGAAAGCAGTCAAAATCGACCACTGTGGTTTTGTAAGAGGAATGGTTTCTTCTGAATTTGATTCAAAAACCACTTCCTCACACACAAAGACAGAGGCTGTGCAGGAATCAAAGGTTATTGATGTGTTTGGAGAGAGAGAAATAAACTCAACTCCCATTCTTTGTCATATTGGCCAGAGCAGTGACAGAAAATATTTTGCCAGTGGAAAATTAAGTTATCAGCCGTAATGTATGAACTCATTGGGTTTAGCTGCTGAAGTGAGCCACTCAACCACTCCAAATGGTGTTTTCTTTTTATCTCCACTCTGCATAGGTACCAAAGAGTGGAAAGTTGAGTTGGCTGCAGACTCATGGCAGCAACTTTAGTTTTCCAATGTCTCACTGAAAGAACTTGTGAAGCAGTTTGTCAAAGGCCAAGATTTATTTTTGAGCACATCTGAAACCTGCCAAAGGGCTTGGTGTATTGTAAACAAGATTCAAAAGTTTCTAAAGTTAGTCGGGACCAAAAGACTGTGGAAAGTGTCTCAATGATATATGTCTTAAACAACAAAGCACTGACCTTGAATGCACCAACTGTAACTAAAGCCGAAAGTAAAATCAACTTGTGTAAAACCATGGGTAGCTCAATTATTCCGTATTATTGAGTATCTTCCTTAGGGTGACATAAATGGAGTTACACTGGGCTAGGTTTGCTCCAAGGTGACAAACTGATGACTGAATTGAGTCAAATACCTCTGACAGGATTATTAATGTATAACTGAGCTAGACGGGTCTGAATAATTCCAAGGCACTATTGAGTACCAACCAGCCTAGTTGATTACTGAGGCTGGGAGCTATTGACCACAGGAAGGATCTTGGGGTAGGATACTATACTTTTGGCTCCAGATATTTCTGCAAGTCAATGTCAAGTGGGTAGTGTTCCAAGAGAAGTTTGCCAGTGCTGTGCTCAAATACACTGCCTAGGTTTAGCCTGATAAACCTCAGATTTTCCCCCCTTTCCACAGGCGGGAGACCCTAAGCCTTGCTTTGGTCAAACAGCACCTGAAATCGCTGGATTTCAGTGAGGGGGGTATATGTCTAAGGGAGGGGGCTGTGCATTCTATATTGAACAAACAGAAAGGTCCAGGCTGTTGAAATTAGATTGTCATCAGTGCTGCGCATGCTGCATGTACCTAAAGAGTCTGGTAGCAGAACAACAAAAAGTTGGTCCACTAGCCTCATTCAGTAATTGGCACCAAAGGGAGCTCACCTACCCTGGGAGGAAACAGATTGTCTGTTTTATGTCTTGGGTAAATGAGTTCATTGGCTAACTGAACTCTAGCTGCATGCCTTCCTATGTTCTCCTCAACTGCTGCTTGTAAACAATACCAGGGAAAGACTCATGTAAGAATAAAAACAATGATGGTTTATTGAGACATAATACAGAGCACCAGATCATATGTGCTCACCCAGAAACCTCCAAAACTTGGTTCACAGTTCCCAGCTGCCCATGCTGCACAGTGATTCGTCAGTGCTATCACATGATAAGTACACTTGCATCTCCTAAAGGGACAGGGTACCTCACTTTATCACAGTCTGCCTTTTACTTCAGGTGGGGTTGTAATGAAAATCTGTTGGGAAGACAGAGAGGTAATTTGGAGATGGTGTTGGGGTTCAAAAGAACATACGAACATACAAATATACAGATTAGGAGACGGCCATTCAGCCCCTCGAACCTACTCCATCATTTGATAAGATCATGGCTGATCTGATTGTTGCCCCAACTCCACTCTCTTGCCTACCCTTTCTACCCTTTGAGTTCCTTGTCAGTCAAGAATCTATCTAACTCAGCCTTAAAAATATTCAATGACCCCAGCTACGTCTGTTGCACTATCACCGCAGACCACCATGTTGTATTATGGTGCCATCACTATGGTGTCTCAATTATAAGATCTTGGCTGAAATTTTCCACCCCCCCACTGCACCCCCCCCCGCCACCACTGCACCCCCCCCACCCACCCACCCCCGCAACCTTGGAGGGTTTCCCTACGGAAAGGCTGGTGAGCCATTGAAATTTCCGTTCACATCTGCAGGATCGGAAGATCCCATCAATGTTGGGGGCTGGAAAGTTCCAGCCCTTGGGACTTGCACGCATCAGCCCGCTTGAGCGTAAAGTGACATGCGATGGTGTCCGGCAAGTGTTCCCACATCATCGTGCACTCGCGCGATATTTCGGTGGGCAGCGAGTCTGCTGACAATTAAAAGGCCTGTTAAGGCCATTAACAATGTTATTAAATGAAAGTTTTTGCTGCCTGTCCGACTACACGGTTGGCAGACAGACGAAAAGGCCAAGTGGCCTTTGCATTTTTCGCAAAACCTCATCCACGGGCAGGATGAGGTTTCGATCCGTCATTAAAAAAGAATAAAAAAATTTCATCCTAATTCCTAACATGTCCCTGCCCATGTGACAGAGTCAAAGTCACATGAGGGGACGTGTATTTTAACATTTCAAAAATCTTTATTTTCAATTTTCAAAACTCTCCATCTCCCTGAGACAGCTCTGTGCCTGAGGGAGCTTTTCCTGCGTGTACTTGGGCGAATGTGCCCGCTCTCCCTTATTCCGCCCCCCCCCAACACATACACACACACACAGACACACAGACACACAGACACACACACACACACACACACACACACACACAGACACACACACACACACACACACACAGACACACACACACACACACATACATACACACACACAGACACACACACACACACATACACACATACACACACACACACACACACACACAGACACACACACACACACACACACACACACAGACACACACACACACACACACACACACACACACACACAGACACACACACACACACATACATACACACACACACACACACACAGACACACACACACACACACACACACACACACAGACACACACACACAGGCAGCGCTGAGCACTGAAGCATACGTTTCACTCTGGGTGAGCCTCAATTGACCCGCACACATGAAATCACGGTCCGGCCCCGATCAAGGGCAGCGGTCAGCTTCCCAACCGCTCCCGCCTATCCCCACTGAGCCTGCCTGATGAAAGCAAAATTCTGCCCTTAGAAACATGGATGCAGGAGTAGGCCATTCGGCCCTGCAAGCCTGCTCCGTATTCAATATGATCATAGCTGATCATTTATCTCAACGACATATTCCTGCTTTCTCTCCATACCCCTTGATGCCTTTAGAGTCCAGAAATCTATTTATTTCCTTCTTAAATATATTCAGTGACTTGGCCCCACAGCCTTCTATGGTAGAGAGTTCCATTGGTTCACCATCCTTTGAGAAGAAGTTTCTCCTCATCTCAGTCCTAAATGGTCTACCCCATATCCTGATACTGTGACCCTTTGTTCTAGACACCCCCAACCAGAGGAAATATCATTCCTGCATCCAGTCTGTCCATTCCTGTCAGAAATGTATATGTTTCAATGAGACTTGTATGTTTAAACATGAACTATTTATTGTTAATCTTTAACTGTTTACAGATCCCAAGTTACTGTCATGCATTGTGCTGCTACCTCCATGCAGGCTGGTTCCAGAGTGTTCTTTCTAGACTGTTCTCTCAGTCTATTACCATGTGGCTCTAGACATCATACCATGGGTGGTGCTAATCTGCAGTCCCACGTTAACCCTTGCTCTGCAGAGCACGTTTACCCTTTACATTACAATGGCAAGCAGGACATACAACATCATACAACCTCATCTGCTCTCTGGGGAAGAGAATTCCATGAGTCAAAACAAGAATTGCACAGACTTACAACTCTCTGAGAGAGAAAAATTCCTCCCCATCTCCATCTTAAATGGGAGACCACTTAATTTTAAACATAGCCCCCTGTTTCTAGTCTCTTTCATAAGGGGAAACATCCTCTCAGCATCCATCATGTCAAAGACTCTTACCAATGGGTGGGGACACTGCTCAATGGGTCTGGGGTCTCTCCCTTTTGCAAGCATATTAGAATCACAGAAATGCAGAACCTGACAGGGGCCCACAAACATACTGTGGAGCTGAGTACCCAAGAGTACTGATTGCAGCGTGTACGGTGAGTTAGTGCTACCAATTGCAAACAAATTTGATTAAGGGGGCTTAGGACCCCTTTTAACCAATGCAGGGACCATTAAAAATATAGTGGGTGACGCAGAATGAACGTACCCATGCCGCCCACCATATTGGATGCTTAGTTGTCCGGTTTACACCTATAAAATGGGTACTATCCTATTTTTGAGGCTCCACATGTACAATTTTCTCACTGACTTGGTTTTTAAGCTTTGTGACAGAGTTCTGTGTCCGACACTACAGATCAAAATAGAAACAACACTGTGGCCCGACTCATGTTCTGATTCTGCTCATTTTGATAAATTTCACATTCTTTTAAAAATGGGTCACTTCATTGAAGCTTCTTGTCGCAATGAATCACATTCCTAAATGAATGGCATCTACAGAATTTCACTGACATCTACAGGATGCTTCCGGCTGTTTGTGTGTACATTTGAAGAAGACTGACCTTGGTAGACTGCCTTGTCTTCCTCTATTTTACTCTCTACCTTCTCTGTCAGTATTCATCCACAAAGAACGAGGACAAGTCACCAGCACAATTTGGACTACTGTTTCCATTAACGTATTAGAAATGAGTGTAGTTTGTGCAGCATTAAACTTGATTAGATCAGGTATTTGGATTGCTCATTTTCATTTTGTGTCTTTTTTGTAGTCATGATGTTTCCAGTCTCATTGCTATTATAAGTTGTGTTTGAGCCCCAACTTGGCAGACAATTATGGGATGTAATTGTTGGAGAGCTTCCAGAACCATATGTAACCCCATATGCCTTGTGTCTTTATGAGATCATATCCTTTCATAAATATGTTTGCTGTACGCACCAATTGTGCAAAGCTGCTCTTTTCATGTAATATAGTGCAATAATAATATTGGGATTGCATTAAAGTATTAAACCAGTTTTTAACTTGCAATAGTGTCATTATTGTTTTGGTGTTTCAGTGATTCGAGATATTAAATTTCCTTTATATTGGAGAATAAATGCAAAACCACGCTTATTTTTAGGTCACATAATTAAAACATCTTTCACATATTGCACCTTCACAAATGGTGAATAGATCTAAAAGCGCCTGATCCTTCATCAAGATGGAGGGTTGCCCCAACATTCCTCCACTTCTAATTTCAGGGTTTAATTTCCTGTGCTGGCTCACTGCTTAACACGTTTGCATAAAACGCCTTTTGTGCATTGTTTTAATGCATTTTTTATCCCACTTCTCTTGCAGCAGGAATTACTGGATAGCAATCAGCAATGGTAACTTTGAGTGACTTTTAAAATAAACGGGTTAATAAATGTATTAAAAAACTACACAAAGGAATTGCACACAGGCGTATTAAGCAATGCGCTACCAGAGGAAATTAATCCCTCAGTTGTCAGAATTTTGTAACGGTGCAGAAATTTCTGTTCAGTTTCACATTGGGCTGGCAGAAATTTGACCGAAACCCAGAGTTCCATCCAAAACTCAATTTTCCATCTGCGCAAAACTGGGTGGAACATTTGCTGACAGCTGGATGATTTCATTACATTAATTTGGGTTTCATTCAACTGAGTTCAGATGGACCATTCTTGGTGTTGAGTTCGAAGGGGTGAAGTTGGTCTAATTCAGTAGCACGAACGGGGTGATTGCAAATCAGAGGGCCAATTGACGTGGGAAATACTGCCAGGATCTTTAATTTCAAGCCGAGCAAGAGCAACTGTGAAATTTGTCGAGCCTTCAAAAAGAGCTTAAGCTGTCATTCTGTGAATGTCAGGGGGCAGTAGATCAGGTATAGCATAAAACTGGCTATGATTTGCTATGATTTCATTTTGCGCGGTGAACTTAGACCAGTCTTACCCTCAGAATGTTGTCCTCTCAGAGCTCCACCTGGATCTCACACCCCATCATTACCTGGGAAGAGGCTTCAACCACCTCAACCTTCCTCTTTAGAACTCCCTGCCCAAACATTTCTGTCTTTCCACCTCTCTCCCTACCATTAAAACAGGTCTCCTTGCCCAGTTTTTCAGTCAGCTCTCCAAATCCCAAGAACACAAGAAATAAGAGCAGGAGTAGGCCGGACGGCCCGTTGAACCTCCTCCGCCATCCAATATGATCATAGCTGATCTTGGGCTTTGACTCCACTTTCCAACCCACTCCCATATCCCTTGATTCCCTGAGAGACCAAAAATCTGTCTATCCCAGCCTTAAATATATTCAACAGTGGAGCATCCACAACCCTCCGGGATAGAGAAATCCAAAGAATTACAACCCTTTGAGTGAAGTCATTTCTCCTTATCTCAGTCCTAAATGATTGGCCCCTTATCATGAGACCGTACCCCTGTGTCTTAGATTCCCTGTCCAGCGGAAACAACTGGGTAGGCCCAGCTGCCTACTCTTATTTTCTTCTTTGTGGCATGCATGGGACATTTTTCTAGGTTGAAGAAATCAAAGTTGCTGAAGTCATCCAGATCTTGAGCAGATTAGCTGACACTTTGGTGCAGCACACAGGAAGTGCTGCATTGTTGGAGTTGTGGCCAGATGAGATGCTTCCCCTGTCTGCCGTTCCAGTGGTTGAGGTAGGCGTTAAAGATTCCATGGCAGAACAAGGACGTTGTCCTGGAGTCCTCACGAACTCTCCAAAAATGGATTAATGGATCATGAACCTAATTTCTGTTTGTGAATATGCAAAATAACTGTCAATTCACCGACAACACAGCTGTGTCTTCACTTCACAATAATTAATTGCTTGTGAAGAGTTCTAGGTGCTGAGAAGTTTGATAAGGCAAGCTATGCACTTAATCATCCCAATTGCTACAACATGGCTGCTTTGCCACAAGATGGCAATGTTAGTCACAGTTGAAACACAAGTCAATTTTGCAAGTAGTAAGTATGGAATGCTATAAAACAGCCCAGTTCAAGTCGCCTAGAATTTCCAGCTGGTTTGATGCTGGTATTAAGGTACCACTGACTGTAGAACCTAGGCTAATTCTAATTAAGTCCCTTCCTGTCCTATCTCAGCTACATATAGGTATAGCGCTGTTCTTCCTAAGCTGTACTTAATTTAAATCTTACTCCATTGGTTAACTTTCTCAATCTTTAAGGATTCATAAACACGAGCATAATTGGGATTCTTAAATTAAATATCTTAGAGGGAGAGCAGATAAGGAATCCCTCCAATCAAGCTGGCATCCATCCTTCAGCTCTAACCAAAGTCACAAATGATATTCTGTAACTGTGTTGCATTATCTCTTCATAACTCCTCAGCCTTACTTTAGCCTTTAACATAGTCAGCCATACCATCTTTACCCTCCTCCTTTTCCTCATCTACATGCTGTAACTTGGCAACATCATCCACAGACATGAGTCAGCTTTTTTATGTACCCAGGTGACACTCAGCTCCGCCTCTCCACCACCTCTTTAAACCCTTCCACTGCCTCTGCGTTATTGGACTGCTTGTCTGATATTCAGTCTTCGATGAACTGCAATTTCCTCCAGCAAAAGGTGAGAAGATTAAAGTTCCCATCACAGGCTCTACCCAAGATACTGGTAAAAACGCCACCCTGCTCCCTGGCCACTGTCTCACTGATACAGACTGTTCACAATCTCAGCGTCCCATTTGATCTTGAGTTGAGGTTCTGATCCTATTGCCTCTCAGCATACTTTCAGCTCTGCAGCATCACCCACCTTTGTCCTTACCTTGTATGGATGTTCCATCTCAGCCTCCTCCTGAGGTCCCCAGCATCACAGATACCAGTCTTCAGCCAATTAAATTCACTCCACGTGGTGAAGAGACACCTGAAGGCACTGGATACTGCAAAGGCTATGGGCCCTGACAATATTCCGACAATAGTACTGAAGACTTGTGCTCCAGAACTTGTTGCGCCTCTAGCCAAACTGTTCCAGTATAGCTACAATGCTGGCATCTACCCAGCAATGTGGAAAATAGCCCATGTATGTCCTGTACACAAAAAGCGGGGCAAATCCAACCCAGTCAATTACCACCCCATCAGTCTACCCTCAATCAGCAGCAAAGTAATGATGGGCTCATCAACGGTACTATCAAGTGGCACTTGCTTAGCAATAACCTGCTCACTGATGCTCAGTTTGGATTCTGCCAGGACCACTCAGCTCCTGACCTCATTACAGCATTGGTTCAAGCATGGACAAAAGAGCTGAACTCCAGAGGTGAGGTGAGAATAACTGCCCTTGACATCAAGGCAGCATTTGACAGAGTGTGGTATCAAGGAGCCCCAGCAAAACTGGAGTCAATGGGAATCGGGGTGGAAAACTCTTCGCTGGTTAGAGTCATACTTAGCACAAAGGAAAATGGTTGTGGTTGTTGGAGGTCAATCATCTCGGCTCCAGGACATCACTGCAGGAGTTCCTCAGGGTAATATCCTTAGTCCAACCAGCTGCTGCATCAATGACGTTCCTTCCATCATAAGGTCAGAAGTGGGGATGTTCGCTGATGATTGCACGATGATCAGCGCCATTCGTAACTCCTCAAATATTGTAGCAGTCCATGTCCAAATGCAGCAAGACATGGACAACATCCTGGCTTGGGCTGGCAAATGGCAAATGACATTTGCACCACACAAGTGCCAGGCAATGACCATCTCCAACGAGAGAGAAACTAGCCATTGTGCTTTGACATTCAACGGTGTTAGCACCACTGAATCCCTCACTATCAACATCTTGGGGGTTACCATTGATCAGAAACTGAACTAGAGTAGCCATATAAATACTGTGGCTATAAGAACAGGTCAGAGGTTAGAAATCCTGCAGCAGGTAACTTACTTCCTGATTCCCCAAAGCCCGCACTCCATCTACAAGGCACAAGTCAGGATTGTGATGGAATACTCTCCGCTTGCCTGGATGAGTGCAGCTCCAACAACACTCAAGAAGCTTGACACCATCCAGGACAAAGCAGCCCACTTGATTGGCACCACATCCACAAGCATTCACTTCCTTGTACCATCTACAAGATGAGCTGCAGAAACTCACCAAGGATCCTTAGACAGTACCTTCCAAGCTAACGACCGCTATCATCTAGAAGGGCAAGGGCAGCAGACACATGGGAACACCACTGCCTGGAAGTTCCCCTCCAAGCCATTCACCATCCTGACTTGGAAATATATTGCTGTTCCTTCACTGTCGCTTGGTCAAAATCCTGGATCTCCCTCCCTCCCATGTTGGTGTACATGGACTACAGCGGTTCAAGAAGGCAGCTCGCCACCACTTTCTCAAGGCCGATTAGGGATTGGCAATAAATGCTGGCCTAGCCAGTGATGCCCACATGCCATGAATGAATAAAAAAACCCATCTGTTACTGAAACCTAATGCCTCTGTCACATCCAGCCTTGACCATGCCTATGCTCTACTGGCCTCTACGATTCACAAATTTCAGCTCACTCAAAACTCTGCTGCCCAAAGCCTATCCCTCGCTAAGTCCTGATTATCTTTCATCCCTTTCCTTACTGAGCTAAATTAGTTCCTGGCCACCATCAGATGCAAAATTTTCTTTAGGGACAATTTCCAATTGCGCATTCCGAGACTGCAGCCTTGGCTACCCAGCAGGATTGCCGGAAAATCACAGTGTTCTTATTTTTACTGATTTTTCCATGACCTTTTTTTCTCTTAACTGAGGGCTGTGGAACTACACCAGCTCCTCAATGTGTGTGAGTAATTAAAACTGGACTGAACACTCAAGGTACCCAGAATGGAATACATTTGAAGTGATTGGGATGTCAAGTGTGAACTCCTCAGATATCTGTAAATCTCTTTCAACTCAGCCTTTCACCATTTATTTGATGACAGGAATGTCTTGGACTGTGATTTTTATTATTTGTGTTGGAGATGGAATACAATAAAGTAATGGTTTTGTAAAACAGCACTGTTTGAAGCAAAGAGAACAAACTGTATTAAATTGAACACAAAGCTGTCACTATTAATCCTACTGATATCTTGCAAAATGGGAATTTTTACAGTAAGACTCCAAGATACCAACATTATTTTTGTGTTTCTGGTATCTTTTTCTGTTGTTATGGTCCTGCTTTTAACCTGGGGCAAGAATCAGGGGTTCAGGTGTTAAAGCAGATGTCAATTTGTCTAGTTCCCCAGAGTATGAGACCGGCATTTTGGATAAGATGTTAAACTGAGGTCAACTCTACTTTCTCAACAGACGTGAAAGATTCCATGGCCCTAGGTCTCACAAGCACACCCTGGCTGCCATGTGCACCATCTACATAGCATAGCAGCAACTCGCCAAGGCTTCTTTGACAATATCTCACAAATCTGTGACCTCTACCTCACCAAAAAGGGCTAGGACAGCAGATGCATGGGAACGCTACACCTGCAAGTTCTCCACAAAGTCACACCCCATCCTGAGGTGGAAATATATCACCCTTTCTTCATTGTTGCTGGGCCAAAATCCTGGATCTCGCTGTCAAACAGCATTGTGGGAATGTCTTCACCACATGGACAGCAGTGGTTCATCAAGGTAGCTCACCACTCTCTCAAGGGCAAACAGGGATGGATAAAATAAAGTTGCTAAAACTATCAAAGAACTGGGTAGTTTGCCCAGTCTCCCGGATAAAAACAAATATTAAAAATAGATTTTTTGGTCATTTATCCCATTACTGTTTGTGGGAAATCATTATGTACAAATGGGCTGCACCATTTGTCGAAATTACAACACTGACTATACTTCAAAAGTACTTTACTGGCTGTGAAGCATGTTGCATCATAATGGGGCCATGAAACACACTGCATATAAATAAGTTCTTTATGCCTTTTTTCAAGGCTCTGATCCTTGCCATGAATGTTTATTAAAAAGATTATTACAATGTATGAAGTGCAACATTTTCATTTGGAGACTTGGGTAGCACGGTGAGTTACTTCAGCTCTCGGCTCAAATCCAACCCAGACAGATGAACTGCAAATCTTCTCTCTGACACTATTAAGAGTTCAAAGTGAAATGAGTTTGGTGTAGAGTGTGTGTATTAGACAGTCAAGCAGGAAGAGTTGACTTCTGAAGTTGGCATTAAGCCTTAGAGTTGAGGGAAAATGAAAGAAGTTTTAAATTGAGCTTTTATAATTGTTGGATTTGAACTCGAAGAAGTGAAATGGAACTTATTTGGATTGGTTTAACATTGATGTACAAAGTGGAAAAGTGTTCCATTCTCCGGAACTATTCCTTATCACGATAAACTCAAAATTCACTCAAGATTAACTACAGAAGTCTTTAAACCTATTTTCTGAAGATCACCAAAGATGGAAATGCTTCTTCTGTTGATTACCTTGATCTTTCTTTAAATAAATTTCTTTGCAAATTTTCTCTGCTAACATTTCTTCCCTCAGTTCCTCTCCTGATGATTTTGACTCCTTGTTCAGAACTCAGGGGGCTGGTGTAGACACGATGGGTCAAATAGCTTTCCTCTACACTGTAACAATTCTGTGACTCTGTGATTCTGTTGGGTTCTGGGTGCCCAGCTGGCAGATCATCTGTTAGATCTTTAAAATTAAGATTAAAAGTTTTGCATAATTAACTTTGAGTGAACCTTGAGTTTATCGGGATAAGGAATGCTGCTTCCGGTGTCTCCCAAAGTGTCCCTAATTCATGGGTCAACCCAGACAGCCAGTATGCTAGTTTACCAAAGTTTGCTGAATGTTATCATGGTCACCAACAAGCACTCACCTGTATGTTCATGGGGGTCATGGAACTGTGACCAATTTTCCTCAACCTAAAAGCACCGAGGACTATCTTAGAATACGGCTAATCAACTGGATTGTCCAGAAATTCCCCCAACCCTTAAGTTTACACATTTTAACCTATACTCTTATAGGGCAGAATCTTATTTTCGGCATGTGAGGGGTTGGGCCCTGCAGGGAGGGTAGGCCCTGCGGGGGATGGGGGGAGTGGGGGGGGGGCAGGCCCTGCGGGGGGTGAGGTGGGTCCTGCAGGGGCCGGGCCCTGCGGGGGGGTGAGCACTGCAGGGGTGGTGGGCCTTGCAGTGGGGGTGGGGGGGGGGGAGGCCCTGCAGGGGGTGGGTAGGCCCTGCGGGGGTAGGGGGGATGGGGGGGGGGGCCCTGCAGGAGGGGGGGGCGGGTAGGCCCTGTGGGGGGGTGGGCCCTGTGGGGGGGGGGTGGGTCCTGCAGGGGGCGGGCCCTGTGGGGGAGGGGGTGGACTCTGCAAGGGGGGCTGGGCCCTGCAGGGGGGGTTGGGTCCTGCAGGGGGCGGGCCCTGTGGCGGGCGGGCTCTGCGGTGGGGTTGGGTCCTGTTGGGGGGGTGGGGTGGGCCCTGCGGGGGGGCAGGCCCTGCGGGGGGGGCGGGCCCTGTGGCAGGCGGGCTTTGTGTGGGGGTGGGGGGGTGGGTCCCGCAGGGGGCCGGTCCTGCATGCTGATGTGTAAAATGATGCACGGTGACATTGGGCGTGCATCCCGCATCATTCCGATCTTTTGTTGGGCAGCCGCACGCTCAAGTCCTCTCCATGCCCACCCTCACCTGGCGGGGAGGAAGTTCTTCCCATAATTATTTTTTCCTGAATATCAGGCAGTAATGATGGCCTGTCATTTTTTCAAATAGCCCAACAGAGATCAGTTAATTCAATGTTTACTGGAGTTGACCCTAAAACCTTTCTGTATGACTCAGCTATACTCACTGGCTAAACTTGCTGAGCCATTGGGGAACTGTGGGTATGTGGATAAGAGTTGATTGAAGAGAGGAAGTATTACTATGTTGATAGCCCAACTTTCAACACTTACAAACACTTTAGTTCCTCAATCAGCTCCTAATCTACAAGTCCCAGAGCAATGTAGGCACTCTAGCTGTGGTTGGTTCAAGGACATTTAATCAGGCTAAAAATAAATTGTGAACAGAATTTTTATTCTAAAATCTCATATTTTCAAAACTGAACCAAATGGTCCTGAAAAAAAGCCTTGGAAGATCACAGTTTTACAGCAAATAATAGAATAAATAAAAAAAAAGGTCATCTGTGGGAGAAATTGTTGTTTTTGGCCTTGCTTTAAGTTCTCTCTTTCAACGTGCATTCCCACGTTACTCATTCGGTTGCAGCCCATTTGCTGCTGCTTTCTTTTAAGTTGGGAGACGCTCACCTTGTACCCCTTTGCTTGTATTCATAACCTGTCTTCTTCTTAGATATAACATTATACACCTTCTTGGTCTCAGCCATCTTTAGTGTTCATGTGTTATGAGGTTGGTGGGTGGGGAGGCGAGGGTTGGTTTTGTGGGGTAGGATTTATCTGCATGAGATCTGAATTTCAATCTCCACTGGACTGTAATTTTAATCCTTACTGGGATATGCTTATATTGTAAAGCAGAATACTGTGGATGATGGAGATCTGAAATAAAAACAGAAAATTGCTGGAAAAAACTCAGCAGGTTGGGCAGCATCTGTGTGGAGAGCGAAACAGAGTTAGTATTTCAGGTCTGTGACCTTTCATCAGTTCTGTAGTTCTCTCTACACAGAATCTGCCCAATCTGCTGAGTCTTTTCCAGTATTTTTTGATTTTTTTTAATGTTTATCTTGCCTTGTCCTTATGGGTAATGTGGCCCTGTTCCAAGTTGTATACATTGTACACCACTTATTTTAATCACAGGATAAATTTTGAATTTCGGTGAAAAGGGCCCTTCAACCCATTTGATCTTATCCTTCCAGCACAGCTGCTGTCTTCCCAGTACAGCATCTAGCTGTGTGTTAAATGAGTTCAGAGTCTTGGCCTCAAGAAACCTTCCTGGCAACATGTTCCAGCTGTGTGAAAAAATACTTCCTGACACCTGTCCTAAAGGTGGCTTTCACAACCTTGAACCCATATCCTCTTGTCCTGCAGGATTGGCGTAAATGCAAGTATTTCACTACTGTATATTCTTGTTTTTGGGCCTGTGTTATTTTCTGTACAAGAAAGAAAAGATCAAAATTTTCCCTTTATTAAAAAAAATATTTTCTCTCCCTTTCTAGTCTGCCCACATTGAGCATTATATCTTGTCTAGGAGGGATGACACATTAGCATCTGAGACAAATGCCAATCTTACTCTTGAGATGGCAACAGAGAGATGCTCCTGATTGGTTCAAGCTGACTTAAGCTCCTTTCCCTTCCTTGTCATCCTCCAGCATGTAGCCTCCCCTCTATCCCTCTCTGTGAGAATGAGTCTTGAATCTGTCACAGCAGTGCAGAGCAACTCTGCTTCTCCATGGAATGTTTGTTTCATTCATATTTTTAACAGTCAACACTTGGTGTCCTCTTACATTAAATTCAGTTGCAGAATGAGTCATGAAGAAAACTCTTGGTGCTACTTTCGACTGAAGTATCAGTTTTTCAGCATTAAATTACCATTCTAAGATATTCACTTAGTACCTGCATTTTAACCAAGTGTCCATTGGGTTGATTCCTCAGGCTGTTTTCTTGAACAGCAGTGCGTGCAGGAAGCACTGGTCAGGAAATGGCTGCCCAATTTCTGGTCCTTTTTAACAAACAGATGGAAAATAAGGAACTGGGTGCCTATCAGGATCCCTTGTGAGGAATGATCCTTTCAGGAGTGCCTGACTGGGAAAACTCCCCCTTGTTTAAACCTTTGAATGTATTTGTGATTGCTGTGTGATATTTTACACATTGTGCCTTTGTGATCTGCAATCTCAGTATAAATATTTAAAGTAAACCTTGAATTAATGACCTCCTGCTGGGGACTATGTTGCTTTGCCTAATTGTTCATTTCCTTATTATACACATTGTACAGTTTCCAAGATTGATTGGGATGGTAGGAATTGAATCCTCTGCTAACGATGAATTGTTTGCACTGTATGGTCCTAAATATTGGTCCTTTACTTCCTGTCACTTGTTAGCACTGAATCAGCATTTCTTCAGAAGTAGAATTGTGTCTGGAAATTTGATTATATAACTAATTGATCCATGTTCCTAGAAAGAAAAATGGCACTGGCAATCAAAATGGAAACATTCATACTGGTAACCTTCAAAATCAGTGATCTGAGTTCCTTAAGATTCCTTTAGTGGTCACATTATATCATAACATTTGGGTGGTGATCTCATGATGCCATGATGCATTTGCACCAGTTGTGTTAATTTTGTAAACGTTAAACTGAGTTTATACATTGATCTAGGAGGGACAACCAACTGAGGTACCAGTTGAGATATTAATAAAAGGTTTCCCCACCTTGTCCTACTGAACTTTGGCTTTTAAGACCTGAACTCATGGCGGTCTGAAGCCATTGGGTATTCGGGGTCTTCCTGTCTGGCCTGGAGATTGAATCCATTTATCATTGACCCTGCTTGCAAACTGTTGTGATATCTTTTAGAAGCTCCCACCACTGCCAACCATGTCATGGTATGTGTTCTTTCTGCTGCAGTGGGAGGGTGGCTCATTGATGGGATCCTGAAGAGTTGTATGTTTAAACATGAACTCTTTATTGGTAGTCTTTAACTATTTTCAGTTCCCAGGTTACTATCTTGCATGGAGTTGTTACTGCCATGCAGGTAGGCTGCTTACAGACTGCTGTTCTAGACAGTTCTGTGAGAGTATGCCACATGACTCTATACATCATGTCGTGGGCAGTGCTGTTCCCCAGTCCCACATTAACCCTTGTTCTGCCAAGTACCCCTACAACACAAACCACCTTCAGCATCACTGCAAAGCAATTCCTGCTTCCAAGGGTCACTGACAATCCTCCATGCTACAGCCTTGCTCTAACATCTGTTTCTGTCAGTTTCCTATCCCTCTTTTTCTCTCTCTTCCTCTTTCTCCCTTTCATCAACTTAACTGAAACCTGCCTAAAAATGAGCATTATCTTGGTTATATTCTCTTAGAGTGGATGATTATGATGCTTGCAAATTGCTCTCAAAGCAACAGGCCTGCTCTGGGATCCACCCTGCCCAACTGGAAGTCAAGCCCATCAATCGGGCAGTGTACTTGTAAAGGATGAAAGGCGGATGCTGTGGAGTTGGAGTTAAAACTTCACAGTATGTGAGGAAAACTCAGACTTTGCGGTTTCCCACCAGAAACTACTTCCCTCACTCCACAACTCCTACATAACCCACTCCTGTTAATATCCAGGCCATTAATTCTCTGATGCAAGATCAGCTACAAACACATGAATATTCGAATTAGGAGCAGAAGTAAGCTACTCAGCCCCTCGATCATGGCTGATCTGAATGTAACCTCATTCCCAAATGACCTGATGACCTTTCACCCCCTTGCTTATCAAGAATCTATCTACCTCTGCCTTAAATATATTCAAAGACTCTGTTTCCACTGCCTTTTGAGGAAGAGAGTTCCAAAGACTCACAACCCTCTGAGAGCAAAAAAAATTTCCTCATCTCTGTCTTAAATGAGCAACCCCTTATTTTTAAACAGTGACCCCTAGTTCTTGATTCTCCCACAAGAGGAAATGTCCTCTCCACTTCCACCCTGTCAAGACACCTCAGGATCTTAAAGGTTTCAATTCTCTTCTAAATTCCAGTGGATTCAAGCCTAACGTGTCCAACCTTTCCTCATAAGACAACCCGCCCATTCCTGGTATTAGTCTTGTAAACCTTCTCTGAACTGCTTCTAACACAGTTACATCTTTTTTTAAATAAGGAGACCAGTACTGTACATAATACTCCAAATGTGGTCTCACCAATGCCCTATACCACCAAAGCATAACTTTCCCACTTTTGTAATCAATACTCCTCACAATAAATGATAACATTCTATTGGCTTTCTTAATTCCCTGCTGTATCTGTAACCTTTTGTGATTCATGCACTAGGACACCCAACTTGCTCTGAATCTCAGTTCTCTGCAATCTCTCACCATTTAGGTAATAAGCTTCTTTTTTATTCTTCCTGCCAAAATGAGTGATTTCACATTTGTCTAAATTATACTCCATTTGCCAGATCTTTGTCCACTCACTTCACCTATCTATGTCACTTTGTAGCCTCCTTACATCCTCTTCATAATTTACTTTCCTACCTATCTTTGTGTCATCAGTAAATTTAGCAACCATTCCATCAGTCCCTTCATCCAAATTATTTATATAAATTGTAAAAAGTTGAGGCCCCAGCACTGATCCCTGTGGCTCATCACTTCTCACATCCTGCGAACCAGAAAAAAAACATTTATGTCAACTCTCTGTTCCCAGTTAGTGAGCCAATCTTCTATCTATGCCAATAGGTTACCCCTAACACTATGAGCTTCTATTTTCTGCAATAATCTTTGATGTGGCACTTTATCAAATGACTTCTGGAAGTCTAAGTACAGTACAGCCACCAGTTCCCCTTTATCCACAGCACATGTGACTCCTTCAAATGACTCCAATAAATTGGTTCAAAATGATTTCCCTTGTACAAAACCATGTTGACTCTGCCTGATTGCCTTGAATTTTTCCACGTGTCCTGCTTTAACATCTTTAATAACAGCTTCTAACATTTTCCCTATGACAGATGTTAGGCTAACTGGCCTATAGTTTCCTGCTTTCTGTCTCCCTCCATTTTTGAATAAAGGAGTTAGATTTGCTATTTTCCAATCTAATGGAGCCTTCCCCAAGTCTAGGGAATTTTGGAAAATTAAAACCAGTGCATCAACTATCTCACTAGCCACTTCTTTCAAGACCTTATGGTGAAGTCCATCCAGACCTGAGGATTTGTCAGCCCCCAACCCCAACAATTTGCTCAATACCACTTCCCTGGTGATTGTAATTTTCCCAAGTTCCTCCTTCCCTTCCATTTCCTGGATGTTACTCGTGTCCCTATGGTGAAGACTGAAGCAAAATACCTGTTTATTTCATCTGCCATCTCCTTACTTTCCATTATCATTTCCCCAGACGCACTTTCTGTAGGACCAATGCTCACTTTGTTAACTTTTTTCTTATTTAAACATCTATAGAAACTCTTACTATCCATCTTTATATTACTAGCTAGCTTCCTCCCATACTCTAAATTTTCCCTCCTTATTAATCTTTCTGTCATTCTTTGCTGCTCTTTATATTCTTTCCAATCTTCTGACCTGCCACCGGTCTTTGCCTAATTATATGCTTTTTCTTTAAGTTTGACACTGTCTTTAACTTTTTTAATTAACCACGGATGGTGGGCCCTCCCTTTGGAATTTTTCTTTCTCATTGGAATGTATATATTCTGTGTATTCTAAAATATCCCTTTAAATGTCTGCCACTGAACTTCTATTGACCTATCCTTAACCTCATTTGCCAGTTCACTTTAGCTAGTTCTGCTTTCATGCTCTCATAGTTGTCCTTATTTAAGTTTAAAATACTATTCTTGGAAGCACTCGTTTTTGCCTCAAAATGAATGTAAAATTCAATCATATTATGATCGCTGATATCTAACAGTGTCTTCACGAGGAGGTTATCAATTAATCCTATCTCGTTGCTCAATACCAGGTCTAGTATAGCCTGCTCTCTGGTTGGCTCCAGAACATGCTGGTCTAAGAAACAATCCCGAAAACATTCTATGAACTTGTCATCTATGCTACCTTTGCCCATCTGATTTTTCCAGTCTATATGTAATTTAAAATCCCCCATGATTATTGCTGTACCTTTCTGGCAAGCTCCCATTATTTATCTTTTTATACTCTCTCCTACTGTTTAATTACAATTAGGGGGCCTGTGCACCACTCCTACAAGTGACTTCTTGCCTTTATCATTCCTCATCTCAACTATTTTAGCTATAGGGTGCTTAGGTATAAGGCAAATGATAGCACCTTGGGGCTGGGGAACTGGCCTCTGTGTAGCTGTGGCGCAGTTGAGGATGCTGTGCATGCACTGAATTACAGTTCATTTCACTTTGGTATACCAGGAAGATGTTTCAGTCTCCACAATTCTAACCACAAGGCTATTAAATGGCTAAAGGGTATAACCTAAGCCCCTTGACATTTTTGACTTTCCATACTTTATAGTTTGTATTTTGAATTTTTTCAAATATTTAATTGCACTACTTGTGCACTCACAACTAAATAATTGCTGCTTTATTACCTGGGCATATATCAGTGCTGATTTATCGTAGCTGCATCAATTTGCCACTACTGTTTGGGCTAGCTCTCTATGAATGCTGATGTATCATGTGCTGTTAGGCCTAATTCCTTTGGTTCTACCCAGGCCATGCTCAATACTGGCACTAATTTATCTTGTACTCCCTAGAGTTAGTCCAATACGAGTGCTGATTTACTGTACTGCTGGACCTAGTCGAGCAGTGGCACTGAATCCTCTTGTTCTACATGTGATTGGCAATAAGTGATCCTGTACTTTCTGAGACAGATCCAGTTAATTGACTAACTTTTCTTGTCCTGCGTAGAACTGGTCCAGCTCTGGTGCTGATTTGTCTGCTGCTTGAACTGCAGGCACCGACCTCTTTTACATTGTTGGCAACACATCTGGCAATAGCACTGATTACAATTTGGAATTTAAAGGCCATTTATCTTCAACTGAAGCTTTTTAATTTATTTGTACATGGCATTTGAGACTTGCTAGCAAGGCCAGATGGGATTAATCCAATGCTATTTCCCTATCTTTTTTCAATATTCAAAAAGAAAATAGCCACTTGTGGTGCAGCATTCTGTTTTTCTGTTCCCTTTTTGTGACAAATATCTTTCAATTCTCCCTTCATTCTTCTAGTGACTATCTTGACTTTTATGGCCCTTTTGATTAACGATTCACCAACCAGTAGAAACACTCTTTCCCAATTTTCTCTCTCAATTATGAAAATCTCTGCTAGATTCCTTTAGTCTATTTTGTTCAAGTGAAAAAAGCCCCATTTTATTCCTCAAAAACAAAATAATGCGGATGCTGGAAATCTGAAATAAAAAAAACAGAAAATGCTACAAGGCAGGTCAGGCAGCATCTGTAGAGAGAGAAGCAGCGTTAGCATTTCAGATTAACCCATGTTTTCAAGCCTATGTCTGTAACTGGATCCTTTAATTCTTGATATTGCAGTCAGTTTTTATTGACTCTTTCCCCCTCCACATGGGTCTAATAACCCTGCCATAATGAGGTGTCCTAAACTGTACATAATTGAGGTCTAACTTGTACAAATTCCTTGCTTGTGGATACAGTATCCATCTGAATTAATTTTCTGTGGCCTTTTATTTACCTACATTCCCACTTTTAACAATCTATGTATGTGCACCACTTGTTCACCTTACTCCTCCATTTTGCTGAAAGTCAGGCTGTGTCTCTGTATCAAAGTGCACCTGCGACGTTCCCACTCCACTAATCTGGAGCCCTCCTGCAATCTCTTGATTCCATCCTCAAAGTTTCCGACGCTTTGCTATGATTTATCTTGTACCATTGATACAGATCTGGCATTGGTACTAATTGCTCATGTGCTCTTGGCACAGGTCTGGAATTATATTAATTTCTCCGGCCTTGAGCAGGCAAGGTTTTGTACTGTTGTGCCATTCTCGAGGAACAGCTCGAGTGCATCGCTGCCCTGTTTCTTCAGTTTCCCTGTTTGTTTTCAGAACTATGTATTTCCACATTCCATCTACTGTAGGTCTGCAATTTCCAGCAATTGTCTTTGGAGAAAGAACATACTTCCAGAATATGGTGGACTTCAGTTCGCCGACACAGGTGTGGCTCTCCTGTAAAAACACCAAGTGCTAAAAAAATCTGTTTCTTGCAAAATTAAATGTTCAGATGCCTGAGTAACCCTTTTGATGAATTTGTGCCACATTTTGTTTTATAATGTTCCTATGAAGTGCCCTGGGACATTTCTTTATGTTAAAGGCGCTATATTAATATAAGTTGTTGTGTTCATTTTAACACTTACAAGGCAATGAAGCTGTGGAAAATCAGTTTTCTTAAGGAAGAAAACAAAGAAAGACAAATTGGTATTTTCTTACAAGAACATGACTCATACATCAAAGGGTTTCTGGTATTACAAAACACGGAGCACTTTTTATAAAATGTAATTGATTTTTTTGGAAACAGTGGATGAAAGTATATAGTTCCCTTTATGCCCCACCACATGAGTTTTTGAAATCCTGGAATTAGTCTGATTTCAGGCGTGCACAGAATACATTTAATTGATGTTTACCTTTTTAATTGAGAGGAGGTAATACAGGTACTTGGATATGATGGCTGTGTAATTAACAATGGGAGATCATTGGCTCTGTCAGTACTGCAAGCATCGATCTTATGTCTTATACATTACATGCCATTTCTTTTTACAGATCTTGATGGTTTTCACATCTGAATGCAACGTAATTCCTAACTCCTCACTGGAACCCTCTAGCACAGCCCCTCACATGATGCGTATTGCTCCTGGACAACTGCTCCTTAGAGGTGGCATTTGGTACAATCTTTTGTCTGCTCATAACAGAATACTGCATGTTGTTGTGTCTTCAGTACATAAGGTGGTGGCACATGTAAAGGTTAAAAGCTTTGAAAATGTTGTTTGCAGCGTTCAAAAGCAAATAATTAATGTGATTGTACAACATTGTGCTTTTTAAAAATTCTTTCATGGGACACAGGCCCGCATTTTATTGACAGATTGCTCTTGTTCAGAAGGCATCTAAGAATCAACCACATTGCTGTGAGCCTGCAATCACATTTTGGTAAGGACAACAGATTTTCTTCCCTAAGGGCATGAGGGAGGGAAGCAGATGGGTTTTTACAACAACTATTTCATGGTCATCATTAGACTTTTTAATTCCAGATTTTTATTGAATTCAGATTTCATCACCAGCCTTGGCAGGATTCAAACCCAGATCCCCAGAGCATTACCCTGGGTCTCTGGATTTCTAGCTCAGTGACAGTACCACCACACCATTGCCTCCCAATCTATTGGCTACACAAAAGGTGGAGTTAACACCTTTGTTAGAATAACAGGTAGTAAAATGTCATAGGGACACATTAAAGGCCTGATTGCCTTACTCTATACCACTCGTCAGGAGTGGTGTTTGAACAGAGTGTTTGGGATATCATGGTGCTATTCCCCTGACTTTTTAGCCATTTAAATTAATGGATGCATTTTGGACTCACCATTTTCCAGTTAGCGCCTCTTGTGACCATCACTTACCATCAGATGCGCCAACTACAGTATCAGCTGTTGAGTATTTCAGTGCTAACATCACCAAATTAGTTTATTGGCTACAGATTCTTTTATATTGCATGCTTTGGTTTCTTTTTGCAGTGATTTTTTTTCTCTTCCCCTTTCATTGGAACCTGTGCTTTTTCATGAGTGAGTATTGGGCAGCAGCCCGTACAAAGCCCTCTTTGCCAGATTGTAACTGATTGACAGGAGATGAAAGGGGAAAGGAGCAAGTATCTAGTTTGCCTCCTCTGGCCTCTCCTCTGAGTATCCTGTGAGATTGAATACTAATTATTTTGAGAATCATGAACACAAAATCTTACATTAACAATCTTTGGCATGCCAAGGCATTGCAATTAGTTTCTCAGTAAAATATCTAGCCACAGTGTCAGCCATTCCTATATTCTTCGCTGAGTATTTGTAGCTTTTGTACTATGTGAGGTTCCTATAAGGAAAGTGGATCTTGTTTAATGGTGCCACGTATACATTGGCCCTGATATTTAATAGGGGTGGAATATTCCATGCCCGTGGGTGTCGGGCATGTTCGGTGGTGTGAGCGGACAATATGGCGAGAAGACCAAAAATCAGTTTCACGACATCATGGAACCAGTCTGCAATCGTCCGCTCTTCCCGTCAATGGGAGGCCGCGTTCCCCCACCTTCGGCCAATGGGGACCTCATTGTAATACATCTGCGTATCTTTATTAGCCCAGCTCACCGGAATCATCCCGCCATGCTGGACCATGCGAGCAGTGCGGTGGGATTGCATGCTGACATGTTTCACAACAGCATGTATATGAGGCGTGCACTTGACGGGCTGCATTTCAAAGGGAACTAGGGGGTGAATGCACAGTAACATTGCGCAGCGCTCGTGAGGGTCGCCTGTTGAGCTTCAAGGTTGAAGCGAGTTGATGAGAGGGCAAGGGCAGCCCTGCGGTTAAGGCAAGTTGTGGAGGGGCACGGGCTGCTCTGAGGTTGAGGTGACTTGGGAGGGGCAAGGGCTGCCCTGTGGTATATGGTGGTGCACAAGCACGGGCAGGGAGTGGAGGGAGGGAAGATGCCATGCATTAAGGAAACCTTGTATAAGATGACCATTCCTCCACAGCTGAGACAGTTCAGATGCAGCCACATTAACATGCTTGGAGTCGGGCCTATGGTTTATCTGCCCACTCAAGCAACACAGAGGCCTAAATTGCCATCACGTGCTCCAGAGCTTTTCACTCCTCAGGCACAGACTGTAAACTAATGAACTTTTTAGTGGACTGCAGAACAGTTGGACGTCTGGGCACGTTGTAAAATCTCTTTGCAAAACTGACCATGGAGCAGTCACTGGTGGAGGTGCTCACAGCCCCTTGCCATGTTTGGACCAGTCTTCCCCATGGTTCAAGCTAAGAGTGCAGCCTTGCAGTGTGGGTTAGGAGAATGCCTGTGCCTGAGCTGAGAGCAGTATGCAGTCCAATGGGCAAAGCTGCTGCCAATCAGGTGGAGAGGGGAGGAGGAAGGTGGGGTTTCGGGCAGCCATGCAGCGCGCTAAACTCTGGCCACACAAGTGTTGGCTGTCACCCTCTGGGATGGGTTCAGGGCCTTCAGGCTTAACCAGGAAAGGTTTTTAGAATACCCATGCTAACCCGCGTGTCTCTCTCTTTCATCCTGCAAGAGGAGTACATCGGGAGGATGGAGAATTCTGAACTAGCTGTATGTCTTGTGGAGTACAGAAAGCAGAGATGAAGGAGAAGTGAGAGGCAGAGGTGCCTGACTGCAGAGGGAGGAGCAGTGCTTTCAGGAAGAAGGGCAGCTGGGGCTTGCCCACATGCTGCTGAAGAGCCACAGCCAGCCATCGCTGGTCAGCGCCAAGCTAGACCCAGCGGCTATAGACGCTGCTTTTCATTCCTGCAGATGACTGAGAACCAGCATCGCTGGAGACTGGGAATATCCAGGGAACTGGTCAGACACATCTGCCAGCTGTTGCAAAATTTGCTGCCACGGGGACATGGAGGGCATCTGCTGCCTGTGGCTGTGAAAGTGACAGTGGCACTCAATTTTTATGCCCTTGGCTCCTCTCAGGGCTCTACAGGTGACCCCTGTGGGATCTCACAAGCCTCCACTCACAAACGCATCCATGAGTCATGGAAACCATCTTCGTGAGGGCCACTCAGCTTTGTGCATTTTGTCCGGGACCAGGAAAACCAGGATGCAAGAGCGATTGGATTTGCCCAGATCCTTGGTTTCCCACAGGTGCAGGGTTTGATCGACTGCACTCATGTGGTGCTCAGTTCTCCATGCCAATAAGCAGTCAACTATGTCAACTGCACAGGCTTTCATTCACCGAATGCCCAGCTGGTGTGCATCCACCACAAACGCATCCTGTAATTCTCGCATGGTTCCGAGGGAGAGTGAATGTCTTCTACTTTCTCAGTCAGTCACAAATCCCTGATGTCTTCCAGGGTCCACAGAGACTGCAGGGTTGGCTCCTTGGGTACAAAGGTTACCCGCAGAGGATGTGGCTGATGACACCTGATCGGTGGCCTCAGACTGCAGCAGAACAAAGGTATAATGAGGCTCATGCTGCAACTCGCAATTTTGGTGGAACAAACCATCAGGATGCTGAAAATGAGGCTCCAGTGCATGGACTGGTCTGCTGGAGCCCTGCAATATAGTCCACAGAAGATGTCATGCATCGTTGTCACCTGCTGTGCCCATTGCAGCCATTGCAAAGGAACTGGCTGAGGAAGAGATGGAGGAGCTGGAGGTCTCCTCTGATGAGGAGGATGTTGATGGGGATGAGAGTGAGGAGATCCTTGAAGGTTATGACGAGGGGATGAGGCCCTCACAATGGCCAGACGAGGCAGGTGTACTTGGGAGGCCCTCACAGCTGCTGGATTTGAGGAGGATGATGAAGACCTGCAGTGGGGACACTCTATAGATCTTCACATAGTCCCTGTGAATGTCTGACTCCTGTCTAGCCAAAAGCAGCTCACTTGCACTGTATGATCAGGGTCGTATCATGGAGACGCAGCCGTGAAACTTTAAATACACCTGATTCTTTGTCTGCCTTCAGCACCTGACTCCTTCAGGAGCACAGTGTCGCTGGTCACAGATGCTGATGAGATTGGGGCCAGCCCCAGCTTAAAGGTTCTGAGAGCATCCAGAGATACTGCGATACCTTCCCACGACATTCTGGCATCAATGACAAGCAGCATTGAGGTGCAGGCATCAGTAATGTTTCCAGGGAGTGTGAGGCTGGACCATCACTTTGGTCTGAAGGCTGCACAAAGCACAGGGAAGAGGCCCTGGACTGAGACATCTGCCTTTATCTTGTGCAGAAAGGTTTCACGCCTGAGTGACACGAACACGGCTCATCAGGACAAGGAGCCATTACTCTGCTGCTATGTCTTGGTGCCTCCCAGACATCCACAGCGGAGGTGGAGGCAGCCGGCTGACCGCTACACCCTGTCTATGAGGGCCTTGGCGGGCATCTTCTGGAGGGCCGAGACTTGGAGGGCCCGGCCTGCTGTGTGGTAGTGGCACCCTCCTCAACCTGTGGAGCTGGAACTGCTGGGATCACAAGAAGAGGGCATTTGTAAGGGCCAGACACTTCTGGGTCACCTGGTTGGTTGGTCCCGGGGTGTGTACCTGCTGATCCTCCTCCCTATGGGTGCCTGAGGGCCCCTGGATGACCCCTTAAGAAGAGGAAGCACCATTAAGATTGAGCTGTCCCACATCCCTCTCGCATACACAGTGCTGGGGGCCAACTATGGCATCAGTGATGGAGTTCAGCCTGTGCAGCAATGCTGGAGTGACGTCCTGCACCAAGGTCTCCATGGCGGCCGCCATCCTACCAGTGTTGACCTTGGTGCGTTGGCATGCTGGCGCTATCACCTCAGCCTGAAGGTGGACAGGCTCCTCCATCGTGCCTTGCAATCTGAGGAGTGCAGTGCATGTCCTTTCCTTTTGTTCCTGAGCTTGCCTTTGCAAATCCAGCAACTGAGGTATGACCGAGTCCAGAGGCTCATCATCTGACTCGGACTCAGCAGATTTCTGGCCTCCAGCTGTCGTCCGAGTGCTGGGGTCCTGGGAAGTCCCTGCCACCGCCTGCTGTGGATCAGACAGTGCGATGTGCTCACCAGATTGTGATCCTGAGGCTACTCTAAAGCTAGATCCCACTGAGGTATGTGTCTCTGCGCTGGTGGAGGGTGTGGGTGAGCACTGTGATGGGACTTCAGGGAGGGTGCCTTCAAATTCCTCTTCAGAGGTTTCTTTGGGGCTTGATTGGAGGCCCTGGGTCATGGGCTCTCTCGGCTGTTTCTCAGATGTGCCTGTGAAAGCCAGGAGAGATAATTAGTGCATGGCAGGGGACTTCAGAAGAGGATACATCATGCACAGCATGGTTGTCTGATGGGCATTTAACTGCTGGATCTTTACTTGGCAGCGCACCGCGAACATCACCGTGAGCACAACAATGGTCCAGATCCTCGCCGGCCAGCTGGATGGCTGTATTTTCAAAGCCTGTGAAGACCTTGATTTCAGACAATTCCTCGATCAGTCTACAACCTCTCCCCATTGCTGTGTGCCAGCTTGTCCTACATGAATAGAGATGGAGAGAGCATAAGCAAGATACCTGCCAGGCCAGATGATAAGAATGCCTCGCATGTGTGGGTGGTGAGTGGTCCCATGGGCGGGATGAGGCTAATGAGGGTATGTATGAGAGAGTGAATGGTGATGTCTCTTGAACTGGCAGCGAGTGTGATCCCTGTGGATGTGTGATTGGTTTGTGAGTGTGTGAGTTGAGAGTGATGAGAAGAGTGTGAGAATGGATGGTTTTTTAAAACACATTTTGGGGATTATTGTGTTGTTATGTAAAGTAGGCTGTGTCTGTGCATGTGATTTAATTACGCTGGGCAAGAGATTGAGGATTCAGGTTGTCTGGGGGCTTGGAGGCTTGACAAGGATAGAGGTGTTAAGTTTGAGGTGCAAGTAAATAAGTTAGATTCTAACATTTGCATTTTTAGATAAGTTGAGAGTTTGTTTGGATTTCAAGGAGGAGTCAGAAATGACAACAAACATGTTTGCATCTTGCAGGACCTCCATAGGTAAACAGTCATGGGATATTACACTTTATTGACCAGAAGCAAAGACAAGATGGAAACATGAAAGATCTTATATTTGGAAGGGTTTGAATTTCAAAGAGGTGTGAGAACAATAGAATGGAGATGAAAAGGTAAAAAGGTATATTAGAGTTACTGTTGATAGCTGGATATAGCTGTTGAGCTGGAGATAGCTGGAGCTGTTTGAGCTGTTTGAGCTGTTGAGCTATAGCTTGAGCTCTAGATTGGGAGAGGATGTACTTTGAATCAACCATCCACTCAAGCCAGAAAAATTTGGGCTACAACAAGCATTTTTATTCTGAAGTGGATTTCTCCGCAGAGTGGAAGAGGGTAGAGGTCATGTGATCTGCCATTATTGAAGCTATAGCAGTTTGCCTTGTGTAATATTACTGGATTTCAGAGTGCATATCTTTCAGGGAGTGTTGCCTGGAAGGTGTCTACTTGTGGGTTTAACAAAGTAGAGAGTTTTTGAGGGAATGTTTTGGAAGACTGACCTTAATTGTGTAACTGTAATCTTGTGTGCTCAAGTTTTCTTTTATTTTTGTTAATAAACTTTTAATTTTAATTTTTAAAATCCCAAAGGTGTTACTGGATCTCTTACTGCTGAGATCGGTATGTCAACCTCTCATTATCAAAATACGAAGAAAAGAAGTGGCCTGCAAGCCAAGTTTCCTTCTGGGATTCGGTTTATCCAACAATTAACACTGGCTGCAGTCATAACAAAAGTAACTTACCCTAGCAGAATGGAAGAGATCATTCATCCTTTTACTGCACTGGATGGCTGTCCTCTTTTGCAGGGCGTTGACATTGACTACCGCTGCCACGGCCTCCTAAGCCGGATTAGTGATATTGCTGCCCATCCTGTAGCCAGAGCAGGGGTAGAGGTAGTCATGGTGGGCCTCCACTGCATCCAGGTGCTTGAGGGATGTATCATTAAACCTGGGGCTACAGTCTTCTTGCTTTTGGGACCATACCTTCTTTTCAGTAGTCGTGGGCTGGAAGTACTGAATGGTGAGCTCACGGCTGCACTTTAAATATGGTGCCCGGCATGATGAAGCGACGAGGTGATGGTGTGGCAATTGAACAAGAGCCTGCCTACCATCAAAATGGTGTGATTCCTGGGAATGCATAATTATTGAGGTAGGATATGGACCATACGGCATGAAAAGCCTCCACTGTGGCCGGTGGGTAAAAGGTCCTTTTTCCCGCCTGCTACCACACTTAGTGCAAATCTGGGATGATTCCACCCTAGGATTGAATTTTGGAGCATTAAAAGTAGGTGGACAGAGCGGAGGGTGGGTGGGAGGGGTTGGGGGGGGGCGGTGGTGGGGAGCCAGGGTGCAGGGGGGGTGGGAGGGTAAGGGGTTGAGCTGGGTTTAGCTTCTGTTTCAGATTGTTAACATTTTAACACCCAAGCTAAACACCCCCCATTTTTGGGGTTAAAATTATCCCCATTATTTCTACGTGATAAGGCTTAGAGTATAAAAGTGAGGAATTAATGGTTAACATGTACAAGACTTTAATGGCCACAGTTGGAATATTATGGGCAGAACTTTATGGCCCTGAAATGTGGCGAGCCATTATAAACCCCATTGACTTCAACCGGAACATAAAATCTCGCTGCTGTAAAATTCTGCCCTCTGTGTAGTTTTGGACATGTCAGTATGGAAAGGGCAGAAAAGTGAGGGAAAGATGCAGCATGGATTTGTGAGGATGTCTGGAAGGATGAGAGGTTCCAGTTTTGATCAGAGATTTGAGAAGTTAATATTTCGCTGCAACTGAGAAGATTAAAAGGTGCATAAAAAGAGGTCATCAAGGTGATGAAGGTTTACGATAGTGTAAAGAGCAATACAATGTGGCCGATATTGGTGCCCAGTCTACCACGATTTTGGAGCATGCAGGGAGGAAATATCTGTCACTCCTGTCCAACATAGTTTGAGAGCCTAATGAATAATGCAAACTGGACTCCTATGACAAGATGCTGCACAAGTCCGGCCCAGTGAAACTCAGTGTAAAGTGTCAAGAACAGCAGATCTCCAAGCGATCGCTGGAGGTTGCTCAGATAATGCTTCATTTAAGAACAGTGATAGTAGGAGAAGCATTATGCCAGAAATATCTTCCCACCTATTGCTGAGCTCTCATCCATTATCATATGGCCCTCCCCTTTAAGGAAACATCATTAGTTCAACTATGAAAATGATTTGGTTCCTCTGACACAGTTCATCAGTTGGGACGTGACAATATTCCACCCACCTTCTGGCTGATGATCTTGAAAACTGCCCCACTCCCCTGCACCTTTGCAAAGTTTCCGCTGGTCAACAAGACAGTACATGAGTGCAAACTTAACATAAACACAAAAAAGAATAAAGATTTGGGGTTGTTATGTTTCTTCTATAGGTTCGCTTAGCTTAGCGGACATGGCTGCATGCCGATCTACTGTTGAGTGAGTTGGTAAACAAGATACTGCAATGCAGAGACCAATGTAAGATGAAGCGCATGCTGTTTATTAGCACAAGTAACAGAGCACAAGCACAATGTGTGCTTCTCAAACCAGACCCTATTCTAAACTACTGATTAACATTGTAGCCTGTGCTACACAGCAATTGGGTTATACAGTCACATAGTCAAAATGCTCACATTCTCTTAATGTTGTATTGCACCTCAGATTACCACATTTTCCCCCCTCTCCTTTACTCAAAGTACAATTTATAATCTTTACAATATATCAACTAGTTACATAAATAAACTATTTGCAAATTCAGTCTCTCCGGAGGCTTCTTCAAACGTGTCGAATGTTGTAGTTCTACGACTTCGAATGGTTTATCTGAGGCCTCCCTCTCAGGAGTCATCTGTCCACTAGGCTCTCTAGTAGGAATCGGTAAGTTTGTCTCTTTGACTCTCTCAGGCTCAAAGGATCCAACAGGAACTTCCAAACCAAGTGGAGTTCCTTCCATATGTGTTGTAGACTCCAACAGGAATGCTTTGCGCATCCTTTCTTGTAGATCTGTTTCCCTTTTCCTGAGGTGATCCACAAGTCTCCTAATTATCCGACATTTGATTGATATGTGATAGGACAGGGGTCCTGTCACAGCACCAATTTCACGTGATAATCTAATTGCAATGGAGTCTCCATCCAGCTTTTTCATTCCAGATATGAAGGCCTGGACTGTCCTCTCAGCCATACCATTGGATGCAGGGTGGTATGGTGAGGTCTTAACATGTGTTAAGCCAGTGAGACTTGTAAATCTTTGGAATTCCCTGTTGGTGAATGCTGTTCCATTATCAGACACTATTATCTCTGGTAAACCGTGTTTTGCAAAACTCTGACACAATCTGTCTATGGGGTGGCGGCAGATGTGGGCGATCTCACTTCATATACATCCATCCACTTCGAAGGAGTGTCTATGATCAAGAGGAACGTTGTGCCCAGAAAAGGTCTAATGTGGTCAACATGGAGGTGGTCCCATGGCCTTCCTGGCCATTCCCAGGGATGTAATGGAGCAGAAAGGGGCAATTTCTGTACCTGTTGGCACTGCATGCAGCTCTTGACTAAGGTTTTGATTTCTGTATCCATCCCTGGCCACCATAGAGATTCATTCTAGAGATACCGGGGTGAGCACTTTGCAATTTGGTCAATAATGGTTTTCTTCCTCTCGGAGGCACCATGACTCTCACTCCCCACAGAAAGATGCCATCCTGGCAGGTGAGCTCATACCTCCTATTAAAATAGGGCTTCATTTTGTCCGACTTTGGCTCGTTAGACCATCCCTGTAAGACTTGTTCCCTTAGGTGAGACAAAACTGGATTGTGGTCTGTCCGCTCTCTTATTTGTTTGGCATATACTGGTGACGAATCCAGAAAGTTTAATAACAAGACAGGTTCTTGAGGAATTAGGATGTTCACTTTGCTGTCTTTAGAGGTAATTGGCTCAGTACGTCGGCATTTGCAAACTGGCTTCCTAGCTGGTGGATAAAAGTATTTTTGTAAGCTAGAATCAGTGCCCACCTTTGAACGCGTGTCGAGGCGATTGGGGATATCGCCCTATCTTCCCTGAACAAGCCTAGTAGTGGCTTGTGATCGGATACAATGGTGAAGTGATGACCATGGATGTATTGGTGGAAATTCTTAACGCCAAATACCATGGACAAGCCCCCTTTCTCTATTTGTGAGTATCTTCGTTCTGCAACACTTAGTGTTCTTGAGACATAACCAATGGACCATTTGGAGCCATTCGCCATTCAGTGGGAGAGTACTGCCCCTGCTCCATAAGGGGAAGCATTGCAGGCCAAAATTAATCTTTTCTTTGGGTCAAAATGTACCAAACAGGGCCAATGAATGTAGCAACTGCTTTATTGTCGTAAAAGCCTGTTGTTGTGGAGCTTGCCAAGTCCACCTGTGGTTTTCTTGAATAAACCATGTAATGGAGCCAGTTTTGTGGACATATTTGGGAGAAAATAGCCATGTTAGTTAATCATTCCCAAGAAGGACTTAAGCTCTATGGTGTTCTTTGATGCTGGCGCCTCACAAGTAGCTCTCACCTTGTCTTCTACTGGGTGAAGGCCCTGCGAGTCGACCCTATGACCCAGGTAAACCACTTCTTTTGCTTGGAAGATACATTTTTCTCTTTTCCAACGTACTCCGGCTTGTGAGAAACGCTTCAATACTTTTTTCAGGTTAGCCAGATGTTCTTCATCAGTTAATCCTATTACTAGGATATCATTGAGATAAATCACTACATAGGGCAGCCCTTGAAGTAAATTTTCCATTGTCTGTTGGAAAATGGCACAAGTCGATGAGAATTCGAGGGGTAAACTGATATTTTGTATAACCCCTACATGTGTTGATAGTCACAAAATCCCGAGAGGCCTTTTCTAGCTCGACTTGCTGATAAGCGTGGCTCATGTTGAGCTTCGTATATGCAGTTCCCCCTGCCAGCTTGGAGCACAATTCATCAATTTTCGGTATAGGATGCCTGTCAAGTCTGGCTACTTTGTTAATGGTCAACTTGTAGTCCCCGCATATTCGCACACTCTGGTCAGGCTTTAGTACTGGAACTATGGGTGCTGCCCATTCAGAAAATTGTACAGGTTGTAAAGACTCCCAACCTTTCCAGCCTGTCTAATTTGACATCAACTTTTTCTCACAATGTATAGGGGACTGGCCTCGCCTTTAAGTATCTGGGGGCTGCCTTAGGATCCATGTGGATTTTAGCTTGCAGCCCCTGATCTGCCCTGAAAACGGAGGAATGTTTCTCTACTAATTCTTGCAGATCTTGCATTCTGAGTTGGAAAATCTCAGTCCACACCAACTTTATTTCCTTAAGCCAGTTCCAACCAAGTAGACGTGGACCCTCCCCTGCTACCACTATCAGGGGTACTATCAACTCCATTCGGATGGATTTCTCATTGACTTCCACTGTCACGTAGATTGGCTCTGTTTTACTTATTTTTAAGTTCTTTAGTGAGCAAATATCTGATTCTGTTTCTTCTGATTCCTCTATAATGTGGATTTCACGATTTCTACCTTTCTGCTTAAAGTTTTGTCTTTATCTGTCTTTACAATATCGCATAATATGCCCATTACGATGGCAGTAGAAACACTCGATTCTTTTTAGATTGTTGTTCGCTTGCAGGCTGTCTGGTTCCATTTCTGCCATTATTATTGTAGGTTTTCTCTGTTAAACCGTTGCTTTTAGCTGGTCTGTTAATGGTGGCTGTTTCTCGCCTCTCTGAGAAGCCCTGCGCTTCAACGCCATTTATAACCAGTGCTTCCCTCCCGACACGAAGGACTGTGCTCCCTTCATTGCTTCTGAATCCCTGACTTTGCTCTCCATTGTGAACACCAACTCCAGTGCCTTGCTGGAGTCTAAATTCGTTTCTGACAACAATCCTTTTTTGAATGGCGTCTTCATTAACCCCACATACTAATCAGTCTCTTAACATGTCGTTAATTGATGTCCCGAACTCAGTGCTCTGTCAGTTGTTTCCAGGCTGCTCCAAAGCAAGCGGCTGTCTCTCCAGGGGCACGACACCTTGAATTAAATTTTAAATGCTGTGTTGTTACCGAGGGTTTCAGCTGAATGTGGCTTTTCACAAGGTTTACCAACTCATCAAAGCTCTTGGAATTTGGGCTGTTGGGTGCCATTAGACTACAAGTTAGGCCGTATGTTTTACTGCCACACGTCAATAAGAGGATCACTCGCCTCTTCTCCTCCCCTGATATGTCGTTGGCCAAAAAGAAGAATGTGAAACTTTCAATATCGTGTTATTGGTGGTCTGATCAAACTGTGGCATACTGGAGAGAGATAACTTTGATGACTAAGATGAAGGCTGTACTTACAATTGCCTGATTTACTTCTGCTGAATTTCCGCAGCTTTCTTTAGTGTCGTCGACAGGTCGTCTTTTGCCTCGCCGCCAGTTGTTATGTTCCTTCTATCGGGTGGCTTTGCTCAGCGAATGCAGTTGCATGCTTATCTACTGAGTTGGCAAACAAGATAGTGCAATCGCAGAGACCAATGTAAGATGAAGCACATACTGTTTATTAACACAAGTAACAGAGCATAAACACATGTGTGCTTCTCCAACCAGACCCTATTCTAAATTCTGATTAACATTGTAGCCGATGCTACACAGCAATTGGGTAATACAGTCATGTGGCCAATCTGCTCACATTCTCTTAAAGATGTTTTGCACCTCAGATTACTACAGGGATGGTGGGGGAAAGGTTAGAAACAAATCCTTTTCAGGGAGTGGTTAGAATTTCAGAATTCTCTGCTACAATGTTACCTGCTCTGATGTTGAAAGTCACACCACGACCACCTACTCCTCCTCCTTTTCCTGTTGCTGCTTTGTTGAAGCAAGGTCCATGAACTTTTTTCAAAAGTTGCTTGAAAAAGGAGCATATTAGCAGGTAAGGGAAGACAACAGGAAACTAAGCAGGAGAATGGGATCAGACCATGTGACAGGCATGAAAGAAAATAACCATGCAGACTGCTCAACCTTATTGCCTGGCTCCACTGTGGAACTCTCATGATTCCAGAAAAATGATCGGGAATGGGAATCTCGTCTGATTTTCCAATCACTCCTCCAAGGGTTGCGAGGTCAATTGCAGTGTCCCATCTGTTGCTAACTCAACACAGGTTAGGAATGTAATTCGAAACCTGCTGGTCCATATGGTTCATTTACAAGCTGGCTTCACCAAATCAGCCAATGGGGGAGTGTCCTCATTATTTTCTGTCAATCCAGGGCTTGGTGAGTTCACCGTGTAGTTTGCACTTGGGTCTCCCACTGAGGCACCAACCAGTTAAACATACTTGCAGACAACATGCACAAATTCCATCATGTAAAAAATGTGGTGAACAGTGCTAGCTGCCCTCAACAGCATTGAATTATAATTGGTTATCCTTGGATTAGCAAAAACTTTAAATGCGTGACACTCACAAGATTAAGCAAGTTAAAATGAGGATGAAGCATCTGCTGAAATAAAATGCCACAAAAATAACACAATCGGTAAACATAGGAACAAAGAACCATTGGGCTGGACTTCAGGACCCCGATGTCAGGACTGAATGGAGGTCCCAAGATTGCGCTTGCTGACAGCGAGACAGGCAGTGCAATCTTCTGGGAAGTGGTATTCTAATTGGTCGTCTGCACACTCATGGCAGGTGGGTGCCTGAGGCTGGAGATCCAATGAGAGGGCTGGCAGCTTTGAAGCTTCAGCCACTCCACTGGAGAGATGTGTGCTGCTAAGCCAGGTTGGGGACTGCAAGGGCACCTCAAACTGGAGGATCCTTCGCTATCAGCACAAAAGGGCTGGACTGAAGGCTTCCCAAGCCAGTATGGTCATTGGGATTGAGGGGAAAGCCCTCTGAAGGAACTGACACAGCTGCGATTATGGCCTTTCAAACCTGTGGCCTTGTGATTGTGGCATGGAGCCTCCAGCTCTGAAGGCACCCCCACCTAATCTACCGCAGCGAGGCTGCCCCCAATGAGCTGTCAGACTTCGTACACAACAGGTGCTGGTCCACTGGTGGGAGATTTTCAGGAACGCCGCAAAGTTGCCCATAATTGGGACCTTAACCATCCTAATTGGCTGCCACCTTCATGGATCAGGCAGCCAATCTTACTAACCTGACTGGGAAAGTTTCCCGATGGCTGGAATTCATCAGGGAGTCATCTTGACACTGGCTCCCTCCTATTCTCCTGGCCCCTCCCCACCTCCATTCCCATCTCCACGGGATCAGGAAAATCCAGCACACAGAAGCAGAAGCAGGCCTTTGGCCTCTTGAGCTTGTTTCGCCATTCAGTGAAATCATGGCTGATCTGTGACCTAACTCCATTTGAAATTGGAAATCCTTAAGCTGTTGGAACTGGGGGCTATTTCTGTTTTGCTCTTTGTGGAATTCTAATGCATACCTAGGATTGCGATTTTAGCACCATGGGCAGTGATTGGCACTGACTTCCTCACTCAGTTGAATAGAGGCCGCTTATTTGCATGACCAATTTGCAGTATAAACATCCTTGTGGGCCGAGCATCGTACAACCAAGTGAGCGGCGCAGCACTGGATGGTGCGTTGGTTTTGAAACAATTGAATTCAGTGCTACTTTTAAGCAGGGAAAAGCAAAATGACACTGGGTGCTTGAGCTCCAGACAAGCATGCATGGAGAGAAGTGGCTGTGGGGGTGGAGCAGGGAGCAATGTAAACACGGTGGGTGAAATGATTCAGTGTAGTTGGACTTCTGAACAGTGGGTCAGGCCGCAGTTTGTCCTAATGAGACCTGCTGTGCAGACAATCCCTCCCAGTGCTGATCCTGTTTGTTTCTTCCGAGGGCTCTATGATTAATGAAGCCCAAATACATCCTCCTTCCCGCTGTCTCAGAAAGATCCACAGCTGTATAAATAGCTTCTCATTAATCCTGCCGTCCAGCATGGGAATAAAACTACAGGTATCTCAGCCCTTTGCCAAACAGATTGCTTAAGAAATCCTTCATTCAACAGTCAGCCAAAACTTTCTTGTGGAAAATAGTTAAGAAGCGTCCAGACTTAGACTCATCCCTCATTTCGAGGGATATTCAATATTGAGTGCAAAGACCATGGTCAGAAACAAACCATTAAGCCCATAAAGTGACTGAAAGGAAAACACTATCGATGTAAGTAAAATAAATGGGGAGTACCCCGGATGCTTCCCAGGGCTTTTATAAATATTTGCGTTTGTAGAGCTTTACTGAGAAATCCTTTATGGAGCCACTGGAGTTGATGTGATGGGGTAGGAATTGGCCAAAGAGACATCCTTGGAGCCTATCCATTTCTTAAAGTCCTTAGTGCAAATCTGGGATGATTCCGCCCTTTGTGTTGCTATGCCTGGTCCATTTTCAAACTGACTGCACAACAGCTTTTCCCTTTTAATGTAAAAGCAAAGTACTGTGGATGCTAAAAACCTGAAATAAAAAGAGGAAGTGCTGGAAGAACTCAGCAGGTCTGGCAGCATCTGTGGAGACAAAAGCAGTTAGGCCAGAATTTTTCCCTCATGGGCAGGCTCGGCGGGAGCGAGCAGGGGTAGTCGGGAAGCCAACCACTGCCCGCAATCGGCTCCGCTCTGAAATTTCACACGGGCTGACCAATTAAGGCCAGCTCTGCGTGAAGCGCAAGCGGCAGCGCTCAGTGCTACCTGTGCGGGCGGGGAGAGGAGGGAGAGCTGGCCTGGCGCGCAGCTTGTGCATGCATGTGAAAGAGCGCTTCAATCTCCCTGAGGAACGGAGCTGCCTCAGAGAGATTGAAGCGCTTTTTAAAAAAATTAATAAAGACAATAAAAATTTAATAAAACACGTCCCCTCATGCGACCGTGTCACATGAGATGGGGCATATTTTTAATTTCAAAATAAAGTTTTTATTTAATGTGTATTAGCTTTAGAAAACCTCATCCCACTCGTGGATGAGGTTTCCTAAAAAATGTAAAGGCCGCTTGGCATTTTCACCTGCCCGCCAACCGTTAGGTTAGACAGGCAGCGTAAATTTCAAGGCCTCAATAGACCTTTCAATTATTGGCGGGTGCGCAGCCAACTCCGGTGTGCACCCACCGAATGAATTATCGCGCGAACGCGCGATGACGTTAAGATGCATGCCCAATGTCATCGGGCATCATATTATACTTGGGCACGTTAGGCTCACACCTGCACGCCAAACATAAAATTCTGGCCTTAATGTTTCGAATCTAATATGACTCTTCTTCAGAATTCCAGACCCCCTGACTATTTCCAGCACTTACTGCTTTTATTTAAATTTTTCTTTCTCGTCTGCCTCAGGTTATTTGTTGTGCTTATTTTTAACAAACAGAGAATGAAGAAAAACAGATTAATCTGAAATAGATAAATTCATGGAGGAATTGGAGAAGCGGGGATAAATATCAAAATACCAAGCTACTGACTAGAAGTTAGCTGAAGTACAGCATTAGCAGTAACTGTACAATTAGTAGAGGTTAGAATTAATAGGAATTCACAGAGAAGTGTTTATGATTTTATGTGACACTTTTCTGCTTCTAATATGAATGAAAAACTTAGATATGTAAACTGCCTCAGATTGTTCTTACTATGATCAAGTCGAATGGTGAAAATGACAGAAGTAATGATGCATAATTTGCTCTAGCAGGGTAATGAATGGCATCTGTCATTAGTTAGACTGGCCCATGCCAGCTTAATCTTGATGATATTTTGGGGCACAAGTGATGAAAGTGCAAGCTGATAATGTCGCAGTGAGGCAAGCGGCATCTGGAACCTGAGTGAACAGTGCAAGCAACAGAGTATCTATCTCGTTAATCAGATTAAGGTATAAGCGAAATAAATAGTGCAAGGACTGAGAAGGAACTATAAATTAGAGTGGATGTGTTCAATGTCACATCAGCTATGGAAAGAGAAATAAATACAGGGAAAGAAAGAGTCAGTTAAGAGAAACCAAAGAGACAGATAGGAAAAGTAATATTTTAAAAAGATTTGTTACATTTTGCCTTTTTAAAATCTCAGAAAAACTTGAAGGAATGAAAAGTCACTTTTGAGTATCATTGGCAGCAATTATTACTTAATGCACCGTTAAAAGTATCTCTGACAATATAGGCTTAATTAGGTACGTGTGGGTCTTAAGTTGCTTGCATCACTTCAGACCAGCTCAAACTTTCAATGGTAAGTTTAGTGTGTATCTACGATGAAAATGAAGCAATTCAAACTGGTCAATGCATTTCAACCTTGAGCCAGACACACGATGCCATTTTCGGGAAGCTAATGGTGGGATGGAATATCTTGGTCAGCTACTTTTGGATTTCCCCTTTTAACCGGGTATTTGCCGCCCCTCACCTGATGTTGCTGCAGCATTTGTGCAAGTGTCAAATGTGTAATCCTCACCATCATGTTGACAGCAAGCTATGGGCCAATTTAATAGGCAGGGCTTGGTCTATGCTACTCGATGTGCACTGCTCACATGCGCTGCTTGAGCTGTAAGCAATAAAATGTGTCATCCAGTCAGAAAGGCATTCATTGAAGCCGAGGAAGCATCACGAATGATTCTGTTAACAGGAGTGTAATGGATGCAGCCTGTAATGATTCTGAGGGTTTTCCATTTCAATTCACTGGAGTACAGTGACTGCACTGTAGTAGCCAATTCCACTCTCTGGTATTCTCATCAGTTTCCATGGATTATAGTGAAGCTCTTTGAACATTAATGGCCACTTGCAGTTTTTAAAGTAGACACAACTTCAATTATAACCAGAAGCATTTTCCATGATTTAACTGAGTTTATGTATCCTACTTCCCCCTGCATCCCACGCACCACCCCCCACCCCTTCCCCCACCACCCACTCCCCCCCGCCCTGCTCCTCCTATGTTATCCTTCTGAATCCATGGCTTTCCTCCATACTGAACCGAGGGCTACTGACAGCTCCACGGATGTGGAGTTCAGTTGTACTTCTTGGCCCACCTACCAGGCAGCTCTCCAGAGTCCATGTGTGGAGGTTTCCTCTGATCAGTTTACTCTCTTCCCTGGAGGAGATGCACAGAACCTAATCTGTATGAATAAGAACATAAGACACCATGAACATTATGTGGCAATATGTCAGTCTGTTACTTGACTCTATGGCAATTAAGTCTCACACATGCCTTAGTGTAATATTGTATTGTATATGTGGAAAGGCAGGAATCCTGGTAAAATGCTGTGTGCTCATTTTCAGTTTAAATTATCTCTTTTTGTCATGCGATGGGTTTGCATATTTTCTTTCCTGTCATATGGCATGCAAAGTAAATCCCAATACAGCTGTAACAGTGATTACTGGCAATAACAGAAGATATAAATTCAAGAAACAAAGTTCACCAAAGGCTCCAGGCTGTAAGTGAATCTCAGCACTCTGATAAATTGATATGCCGTACTCTTATTCCTTAATCTTTAATGTATGTTGTGAAGCACATAACTCTGTAACCTACTGCAAAATGTACTGTAATATCCTCTACCTCCAATATATTGTTATTATTGGATATCATCATTTCCCACCAACCTGCCTACCTCCAGAGGTTAATCCTCTGCTCAAACATTATAAACCTATCTCATTTCTACAGTGTTAATCTCACAGAGGGTTCCCAGCAAATATATGGCAACCAAAGATTATAAGGCTGGAAGTGATGTGAGTGAACAAGCATTTATTTATATGACATTACACCGTGTCTTATTTTAATGGAGGTGCAAATCCACTTATTTTAAGTGGATTGAAGCACCCATTACATTCATGGACAGAGGAATGGCATGTGTATCTGTTTGCCTGCACATATTGGAAAGAGTAATTTTTAGGCCACAATTACCAATGTTTAAAAGCGCAAATAGCAGGGGGGTGATTTTGACTGCCAAAAATTGGGCCTTTAGGCAGGTAAAATACTTTCAGTTACTTACCCAGCCTGGAGCCGTCAAATCCTGCCATCTGCAATTTTAACCATTCCCCCCCTAAAGCTGACTGGGTCCTTCATTGTATTTGCAAGTTGGGCCATGCTGATCTCATCAAAACCTAACTGCAATTTAACACAAATCTGCTGCAACTTTCTTGCCAGGCTAAGTTGCAACAGAAGAGGATCAGCCCCAGTCAAAACAATTAAAAGCTTTTCTCCCCTTCTTAGGGTCAGGAGGAACAACAGAGCACCTGTGAACCCAAAAAAGAAAGCTTTTCTGCTCTGGATGCCTCCCCATTTCCCAAATGCGAAAGCTCCCCCGTTGCGCAACCAGAACCGAATCCCAATACCTTGTTGCTGTTGGCCAACAGCCATCCAATTCTCTGCAGACCGTCAGTTGCTTCCAAGGGACTTCCTGCTGATTCTGGCAGATAATGGATGGGCAACATGTTAATGAGGCCCAGGAATAAAAGCAGTTAAGATCAGGACCGTTTTCTCACTGAAGTTTTTTCCAAATTTAACATTCTCTTACAAATCCGTTTCAATCAGCCTATGTCGTGATCACTTGGTTTACATTTTGCACACTGATTTTCATCGAGTGGACTCTCCAGTAAAACTTTGGCTGCCATTGTCAGAGGGTGTATCAGGGCGAGTTTGCTGCGGCTTCCAGGGGATGTTAAATTGGGAAGAACTGGGTGGATCATCGGAGTGGATTTAAAGTTACTGCTTTAATTCTCCGCCTCATGTCACAATATTTCCTGATCTCGCCCCTCCTTGGGCAGGGTTTTCCGGTCCTACCAGCAGCAGGCATCGAGGGGGGCAGGAAGGGAAAATTTGGAGAGCAGCCAAAAGTCAGTTGATCAGTCCTGCCCCTCGTCTCAGTAACTTCCTTCAACCTTCTGAAAACTCTGAATTCCTCCAATCCTGCCCTCTTGTGCATCTCTCACTTTCTTTGTCTCACCATTGGCGGCCATGCCTTCAACTCCCTCCAGCCCTAAGATGTGTAATTTCTGCCACAAACCTCTCCATTTCACCACCCCTCTGCTTTAAGATGCTCCTTAAAAACCTAATTGAACAAAGTTTCGTCAGCTGTCCTAAAACTCTTTCTTTGGTTTCCCTGTCTCCGGCATGGTTCCAACCCAGAACATTTTTGGAAGAAGGCCAGGGCCGGAGTGATGCGGCTACCTCTCCGCAAGAGGCAGGTAGACAATAAAACTAATTAAAGAGCCGGTGAATGCTCTTCTCCTGCGCCGACTGGATCTTTTCAATCAGTAGGCAGGCCTCAGCAGTGGCCAGAATAAGGTCAGTGAGAGGAGCCGGTCTCCTAGCGACAGCTCTGGGGCCAGCTGCCCAATGGGCCTTTTAACACACTCCAGCCCTGCAGCCGCCATTTCGCGATGGCTACACTTGTGGTGGCAGGCCGCCCTCTGGAAGGGTTCATCCTTCAGGGGGATGGTGTGGCAGCTGTGGCCTCCTTCTATTTTCACATTTTAAACAAGTGTTCAGAGGTTGCCTCAAGATGCTCCTAATTTGGATGCTCGTATGTTCGGACGGAGGGTTCCTCTCTCTCTTTTCTACCTCAATCGGCATCTCCCTCCTCGGACGTGGGGCTGCTGATATGTCATTGTGGAGGGCCTCCTATTAACCCTTCAGCCTTGAGAGTCCACCCGCTGTTCTTAATAGGACAGCGAGTGCACCGTCTGGCCACTAATTGGCCTGTTATTGAAAAATCAAGTTCAGTTTCTGCTTCTGAGGTGATGCAGGGTTGGGACATGGAAATTTTCCAGATCCCAGAAAATCCAACCCCTTGTGTTTGATTATGCTCCTGTGAGGCATCTTGGGACAATTTGCAACATTAAAGGTGCGATATAAATACAAGCTGTTGTTGTTAGGCTCTGCTAATGAAGGCCTTTTGTATGGGGAGGTGGTGATTCAAACCTGCAGAAAGTCTCCTAACATGGCAGGGCCTGGGTGAGGGAGGTGTGGATGGTACCAAACACCAGGGGGCCCAGGGTCTAAGTGGGGTGGGGGATGCAACCTAGGCTCGGTGTTGTAAGTGGTGTTCAGAGTGAGCAGCCAGACTTGAAATGCTAGCTTTAAAAAAATCTGAATCGTCAGGCTGACAGGCGGGGTGGGGGGCTGAGGGGAGTGGGTGGATGTTGGAGGGGGTGGAGTGAGGGAGTGTGGTGAGGGTGGGGTGAGGAATTGGGTGCCTGTGTGGAGGGGGTGGGTGCTGGGGTTGGGGGGTGTTGGTGGGTGGTTGGTGGGTCACTTTAAGGTTTAATATTACAAAATGAAATACTGTACATTTCTCAAAATTTAAATTTGAATTTAAACCAGCATATAAAAAGCAGTCTAAATTTTCATTTTGCCCTATGGTAGACACCATTCTGATGACATTCTGATGTACCACAGGCTTGAGCATCTTGGACTTCATCAAAATAAGTGTAAGAAACTAAAAACTGGAATTGATGCAAAAACCGGCTATTGACTCACTATGGCCCATTTTGTTACTCATGCAAAGTTTGCGAACAAAATCTCTTTTTGTTACTAGGGCCAGATTTTTGAGGTCAGTGGGTGCGTTCGCGACCAGATGGGAAACGGCCCGCTGCCTGCAATCGGACCCGAACGCAATTTCACACTGCCGGGTCAATTAAGACCCGCCAAGCGTGAACGCCCTCTCCCGAATGGTGGGGAAGGGGCGGGTGGGGGTGGGGATGGAGCGGGTGGGGGAGGGGGATTGTCGGCCACCAGGTCCCATGCCGACTCAGCGGCCAGTTTAAAACCAGCGCAGTCAGGCCCTGGAAAGCTGCCAGCGAGGAAGACATCTTCGGTGTTGTCAGGAGGAGGTTAAAAATGACGGATTCCTATGCGGCTGCAGACGCCAGGCAGGTGGGCAATTTGGGTGGGCACTCAGCCCCCTGGTTTTCTGATGAGTGCCTCGCGGTCCTCCTGGAGGAGGTGGCTGCCAGGAGGGACACCCTCGTCACCAGGAATGGAAGGAGGAGGACACCACACCTTACAAAAAGAGCTTGGGAGGAGATGGCAGCGCTGGTCAGCAGCCATGATGGTTGTGCGGCGCAGCTGGGTGCAGTGCCACAAGAGGCTTAACGACCTGCTGTACTCAGGAAGGGTGAGTACCTTGTTGGCAAGGATCAGTGTGTTCAAGTGTTAAGGGCTGGAAGTCCCCCTGTGGTGCTCAGGGGTGTTAGAGTCTGAGTGCCAACTGTCAATGACGCCAGAGCTGGCCAAGGGGGTGAGCCCTGGCTGTTTGGACTGAGTGCCTTGCGGCTGGAGAGCCACGACTCGAATGCGCCCTGCAGGGTGGTCCTCAGCTGGGGTTGGCCAGGCTGCAATGGTGCTGCACGTAGAGAGTGGACTAATCCATGCTCCTCTGTCCTTTCAGAAGGTGGTCCATGATAACATTGAGAGGTCGTCAACCAGTGGAGGCCCCGCTAACCTCCTAATCCTAACCAAAGCAGGATACCTTGGAGCTGGAGAGGCGCCATGCACCCCAGGAGAGGCTGGAGTGTCAGATGAAGGTAAGAGTGCAGTGCACAGAGGTGAGATGGTGCAAACATTCTGGTGTAGTCTCATCTTTGATGGGAGCCTCAAAACTAGATTCCCCATTGATAATTGGAAGACAATGGCACCATGATGCAGATCTCCATTGTCTCACCAGGGTGCCTGGCATTCACAGTGACAGTGTGATGACTTAAACTAATGACATGTCATTGTTCTCCCTTAGGTTTGCCACCATGCACCCAATCGCAGGACCCCAAAGACCCACCCCTGATGCCAGAGGACTGCGTCACACCCGCTCCCTGAGATGTGCGGGAGGCTCTGGTGGAGATCCATGAGGGCATGTGTGCTATGGTCTCCATTGTGGAGGAGTCCATGCAGAGCACCAGCACTCCGTTGACCCTCATGGCCGAGCTCACTGCCTCCTCTATTGAGAAGCCAGAAATTTCCCGTCAGCAATTTGGGGGCGGAGCCCATTCGCCGATGGGAAAATGACACGGGATGATGTCGGGAGGAACCCCCAACGTCATCCTGGTCCCTTTAAATTTTCAAGAAGGCGGGCGGACAGCGAAATCCGCCTGCTGACCTGTCAACTGAGTCCATTTAGATTCCAATTAAGATCATGAACTGAGCTGCCCGTCCAAGCTTAAGTTTGGCGGGCAGGCGAAGAGTCCAGGCGACCTTTGCATTTATCATGAAACCTCACCCATGGGCGGGATGAGGTTTCATGAAGGGTTTATAAATTAAATAAATGTTTTAATTAAAATTCATTGACATGTCCCAGCTCATGTGACACTGTCACATGAAGGGACATGTCTTAAAAATGGGTAGGCACCAGAGAAATCAGAATAGTGAGGTTGTATTAGCTACAGATTTGCATTGTTATGTAAATATAGTGAATTCTTTGTAGCCACTTTTCAACATCAGTTGATTGCTCTGTAATTAACTACCCCTGGACAGTCAACATTAGAGATGAAAACAAAAAACTGTGGATGCTGGAAATCCAAAACAAAAACAGAATTACCTGGAAAAACTCAGCAGGTCTGGCAGCATCGGCGGAGAAGAAAAGAGTTGACGTTTCGAGTCCTCATGACCCTTCAACAGAACTGAGTGAATCTTAGGAAAGGGGTGAAATATAAGCTGGTTTAAGGGGGGGGAGAGAAGTTGGGGGGGTGTGGTTGCAGGGACAAACAAGCAGTGATATGAGCAGATAATCAAAAGATGTCACAGACAAAAGAACAAAAGAACACAGAGGCATTGAAGATGGTGATATTATCTAAACGAATGTGCTAATTAAGAATGGATGGTAGGGAACTCAAGGTAAAGCTCTAGTGGGGGTGGGGTGGAAAGGTTAGCAGGGCATAAAAGATTTAAAAATAATGGAAATAGGTGGGAAAAGAAAAATCTATATAAATTATTGGAAAAAACAAAAGGAAGGGGGAAGAAACAGAAAGGGGTTGGGGATGGAGGAGGGAGTTCAAGATCTAAAGTTGTTGAATTCAATATTCAGTCCAGAAGGCTGTAAAGTGCCTAGTCGGAAGATGAGGTGCTGTTCCTCCAGTTTGCGTTGGGCTTCACTGGTACAATGCAGCAAGCCAAGGACAGACATGTGGGCAAGAGAGCAGGGTGGAGTGTTAAAATGGCAAGCGACAGGGAGGTTTGGGTCATTCTTGCGGACAGACCGCAGGTGTTCTGCAAAGCGGTCGCCCAGTTTACGTTTGGTCTCTCCAATGTAGAGCAGACCACATTGGGAGCAACGAATGCAGTAGACTAAGTTGGGGGAAATGCAAGTGAAATGCTGCTTCACTTGAAAGGAGTGTTTGGGCCCTTGGATGGTGAGGAGAGAGGAAGTGAAGGAGCAGGTGTTGCATCGTTTGTGTGGGCATGGGGAGGTGCCATAGGTGGGGATTGAGGAGTAGGGGGTGATGGAGGAGTGGACCAGGGTGTCCCGGAGGGAATGATCCCTACGGAATGCCGCCAGGGGTGGGTGAAGGGAAGATGTGTTTGGTGGTGGCATCATGCTGGAGTTGGCGGAAATGGCGGAGGATGATCCTTTGAATGCGGAGGCTGGTGGGGTGATAACTGAGGACAAGAGGGACCCTATCATGTTTCTGGGAGGGAGGAGAAGGCGTGAGGGCGGATGCATGGGAGATGGGCCGGACACGGTTGAGGGCCCTGTCAACCACCGTGGGTGGAAAACCTTGGTTAAGGAAGAAGGAGGACATGTCAGAGGAACTGTTTTTGAAGGTAGCATCATCTGAACAGATGCGACGAAGGCGAAGGAACTGAGAGAATGGGATGGAGTCCTTACAGGAAGCAGGGTGTGAGGAGCTGTAGTCGAGGTAGCTGTGGGAGTCGGTAGGCTTGTAATGGATATTGGTGGACTATCACCAGAGATTGAGACAGAGAGGTCAAGGAAGTATCAGAGATGGACCATGTGAAAATGATGGAGGGGTGGAGATTGGAAGCAAAATTAATAAATTTTTCCAAGTCCCGACAAGAGCATGAAGCAGCACCGAAGTAATCATCGATATACCGGAGAAAGTGTTGTGGAAGTGGGCCGGAGTAGGACTGGAACAAGGAATGTTCCACATACCCCATAAAGAGACAGGCATAGCTGGGGCCCATGCGGGTACCCATAGCCACACCTTTTATTTGGAGGAAGTGAGAGGAGTTGAAGGAGAAATTGTTCAGTGTGAGAACAAGTTCAGCCAGAAGGAGAAGAGTAGTGGTGGATGGGGATTGTTTGGGCCTCTGTTCGAGGAAGAAGCTAAGGGCCCTCAGACCATCATGGTGGGGTATGGAGGTGTAGAAGGATTGGACATCCATGGTGAAGAGGAAGCGGTTGGGGCCAGGGAACGGAAATTGTTGATGTGACGTAAGGTGTCAGAGGAATCACGGATGTAGGTGGGAAGGGACTGGACAAGGGGAGAGAAAAGGGAGACAAGATAACGAGAAATGAGTTCCGTGGGGCAGGAGCAAGCTGACACGATCGGTCTACCGGGACAGTTCTGTTTGTGGATTTTGGGTAGGAGGTAGAAGTGGGCCGTCCGATGTTGGGTGACTATCAGTCAACATTAGACCTCCAATCTCACCTTTGCTAGTCTTTCTGCTTATTGCATGCAGGTATAATGAAACAAAAACAAAACCTACATTAATACAGCACCTTTCATGATGCCCCTATTTGTTTTATGGCCAATTAAGTACTTTTGATTTGTAGTAGTCTCTGGTGTAATGTAGGCAATGTTATCAAATGGCAGAGCAGGCTTGAGGAGCCAAATGGCTTACTCCTGTTCCTAATATGCATGGTCACATATGATATGGATGGATGAGGTGAGCTGGGCTAGATGGCCTTTGCCATCCATAATTATCTTGAGAACAGAGGATGAAATCATGGCTGGGGCTGAAGTTCTGTTTATTTTGTTTCTAATGGAAGTTTGCTGAGTAAGTTTTGTGGATGAAATTGTCAGGAAAGGCTCTTAGTGAATCAGTAACCAGCTTTACATTGCACATGATCCTCAAGAGTCTTTTCCACTGACTTCAATCTTGTCCTTTTGTCCACTTCCCTATTATCCCACTCTATCTTCGTGCTTTTAGGAGTTTTTTGAGGCATTGAAATATTGTGATAAAGTTGTGTTTCAAAGTAAATGTTGAAAATATATTGTAGTGAGATGTAGAAATCAGCAGAGTCGTCAGACTTATTTATCAAGAGAACAGATACAATTGCGAACCATTCAACTTTTTCCTCCAGCCTCTTAAAAGTTGTTGCACAGAGGGACCTGGGGACTCCAATTCTTCTCACTGACAGTGAAGACCTCTGTTGTTCAATTATTTCACTTTGTTGCTTAGTAGTCATTTGGTCTTTCTACCCTGTGAGATTACTGATAAAATGAATCCAATTACATCCCTTATATGAGATAATTATATTGAATAATATCACACACCCAGGCAGGAGAAAGTCCTTTACTTTTTCTACAGAATGGAAAAGATCTTGTGCAATTTATCTGGGTTGTAAGTTTTAATCTTCTCCCCAAATATGAACTTACTGTCACCGTGTCCATAGAGCTGAATGTAGAAGTGTGGCTGTAGACTTGCAATAGTTAATTCTCAGTGCCAGAGAGGTTAATTGGCAATAATTGACAATTCTCATGTCATGAAAAGGGTACTTAAGCTTCAATTGACAAGATTTAACTTTGGCGAGTTTAATTTATATCTACCATGCAAATACATCAATTTCAACATGTCAATGGTGAGCCAAAAAGCAGATTGGCATTTTTGCAGGGCTAATGGCACAATGGTGTAACTCGGACTGCAACTTTAGGGTATTGGCATCTAACCGCGCATCCAATCTGCGCTTGAAGTTGCGGCATCATTTACACATAAATAACAATGAGGGCCATTACACTCAGCATTATTTTTGGCAACAAAATCTCACCTCATGTTTTGGATTAACCTACAACTAAAGGGTTAGAAGTTACAGAGTCAGAGGTGATCGATGATATACCAGTATCACTGTACACCTCTATTTATCAACCTGTAAATTGCCTTGTGAGATATCAAAGAGGGCAGCCCTATTAAATGCTTAACCTTTGTACATGCCATTGTTCTGGAAGATTCCAGAGTTTAACACATTGTCATGTGATATACAAATGATATTGCATTCTTTTGTTGGTATTAATATTGAGGATTTACAAGAAAGTGCATGTACACAATGGATGCTATATTTTAGGCTGTTTTTGGGGATGGTTTTGAAGTTAGGTCTGGCTCCGGTGATGTAGCCATTTGTCCCTATTGGCAGAGACTTCCATCCTTGTGGAAACTGCTCAACAAAGAAATCATCCACTTGCAGCCTTCCAACTCCTCATAGCTGCAGATATCACAGTTGTAGGACTTTTTTTTTAACAAAGTCCTGAGCATTTTCCCACAGTCTCAGCCCTGACATTTTTAATGCCATTCTCTGAGGGATGATCCAATTCTATGTTATTTTTCTTAACAAACAAAGCCAATTTTAAATTTACTCAGGGAATACTACTTTTTTAATATAACCTTTTCTGTTACTGTTTCCTGTTATAGTAAAACCCCATTATAACAAATGTGTTGGGACCAGTAAAATGATTCCCCACATCCCAGCACTCAGTTAAGCAACTTTAAGCTTCTCAACAGACTAATTTTGATTAAAACCAATGGAAAAATTAATTGGATGTTGGTAATAATAATCGTATTTGTAATCAATAAGCGTTACTGTGATTTCCTTATAATGATTGCATGTTGCTGTACTAACATCTTTAAGTCAGGAATATTTTACTGTTACTGAGAAAAGCTGTGTGACAGAAGTCTTTGTGCTTAATGGTAACTGGGATGACAAGGGTAGCTAACTATGTGGGGGAATGTTGGCAAAAGCTTGCCAAAAAGATCTCTCATGGCATGGAGTACTGAAACTTGAACATTTTTCCCCTGTCTATATCTACGCTGCAGCTCTTGTACAGATCTCACAAAAATAAAATCTAAGGGGGTTATTTACACGTTGGAGAAGTAGATTTATCTAAGGTCGATAAGATAATGAAGGGTTTAGATTGTACTTTTATAAACAGCGTTATGAACAGATGACGAGGGGTCAAACTTCTCCCCTCTTTTCCCTCTCTTCGTTTGACCGCAACAGGATTTTTTGTTTGGAAAAGGATACACTTGGCAATTTAGTGAGCACTTAACTGTTTACACAATTTGATCATAATAGAACAAATTGGACAGGTTTATTTGAGTTTAACAAAGAAAGTGGTTAGCTTTATTATACTTAAACTGATTTAAATGAAATAATAATATACGTTCTGACTTTTGTACACGCAGGCATACACACACACACACACACACACACACCACCACACCCACCCACCACTCCCCAACCCCAGCCGATGAAGTTCACACACACATAATTACAGATTACAGAGTGGGGAAGGATAGGTTGGCCAAATTAGAGTCCATAAAAAATAAAAAGCATATACACTCTGCAGTTTGTTGACTCAGCTGGCTTCAGGCTAAATTTGGTGGTCCTGATGCTTCCGATGTAAAGATGTAGATGGCTGATTTGATTGTTCTTCTGGAGACAGCAGTGCTGGGCTGAATTCATTTTAAGAAATCTGTCTGCAACAGGGACATCCCTGGATGTTCACAGTCAGCAATTGGGGCTTGAAGCTTGTGAGGTGGTTTGGAGAGAGAGACGGAGGCAGGAGGAACCCCACTTGAGTCTTCACTCTCAGCTTCTCAGCTGCAGTCCTCAGTTCTGCAGGGAAAAAAATGTGCTTAAAACATTCAAAGTGTTGGCTTGTCATGTAACCTTCCCTCTCCAACTATCCAGCAGATTCAGATAAGGGCATTATTTGTGTATTCCAAGGGTAACTTGATTAGCTCATGTCTCGAAAAGTACCTTAGCCAGTGTCCCTTTGTCCAAGTGATTAGCCTTGATGGTCTGTCTCCAACAGTTGAATACCTCAGGTGATTGCCTTAATGTCTTGTTAATGGGACAGGATATGTGGGTCCTTCACATTCCCCCTGGAGGTCATTGCTTTTGGTGGGTTTTTCAGGCTTGCTGTCTATGGGTTGGAATGTGGGATATACAGTGATACAAATTGGGGTAGTCATTTTTGTCTGTGATCTCAAGTCATGTCAGTCTCATTGTTTTTAAAAAGTTTGTTTTTAAAAGTTTAATTCAGGTTTCCAGCCAGTGGATTAAATTTAATTATTTGCCATAAAGTACATCTTCATGACAACAGCTCATCTCAACAAATAAGTTACAGAAGACCAGGGAGTCACAATTTCAAATCATGTTAGGTCAGAATTAGATTATATGTTAGAAGGCGGCTCATTTTCCAGAAAATAGTGGACCTGTGGAACCTCATGTGGTGAATGCTGATGCACTGAGCTCCCTCAAGGGACTTCTTCCTGATTGTGATGGAGATCAGAGGTAAGTACTGAACATTAATCATGGTCACTGTTGTCTATTGGACTAGTTTTGATTGTTGAGGGCATTGGAAAGGAATTTCCCAGATTTCTTTCCCCTTAAATGGCTTGAAGTTTTTAACTGATTATCTGCCTCTCCCCGGAGATTACATGCATGCATTTACATAAGATATCATATTTGTGTGTGACAGGCTGGCTGAACAAGCTGGTCTCTTTTTGTCTGTCATTTTTGTATGTTCTAACCCGCCCAGTAGTTAACAGATGGGATTGGGTTGGCCTCCCATTTTACATCCGCCCTGATTTTACTTTCCAATGTTAGGTTAAAATGACCCTCAAAATGGAGATTTCCTGGTCAGACACGCTTGATATGGAGTGATGCCCCTCAACCCATGATCACAGAGGGAGATGCTTGTGGTCCTTTGCAGACTATGGTTAATTACAGATGGACCCTCAAAAGGAGGAACATAGGCCAGGATTTCCTGGTTGGCGAGTGGAGGGCAGGGCCCACTCGCCAACGTGTAAAATGGCGCGGGATGATATCGGGCAGAACTCCCGACGTCACCCCGCCCCATTTAAATTTTCCGGGTAGACGGGGGCTCAGCAGAATCAGCTGTGCACCCACTGACCTGTCAATGGCCAATTGAGGCCATTGACAGAGTTATTAAAGTAATTAATGGACCTGCCCGTCCAACCTTAATGTTGGCGGGCAGGCCAGGAGCCCTGGCGGGCATTAGAAAAAGCATGAAACCTCATCCGCAGTGGTGGGGGGGGGGGGGGGGGGGGGGGGGCGATGAGGTTTCGTATAGGTTTTAAAAAATGTGATTAAAGTGTATTTAAAAGTTATGGACATGTCCCAACTCATGACAGTGTCACATGATGGGACATGTCAGGGAATTTTTTTTCTCTATCTTCCAAATTTTTTATTGTAGAACCGAGCTCCCTGAGACAGCACTTAGCCTCAGGGAGATGAGTGTGCTCTTTCGTGCGCCAGTGTGATAGAGCGTACTCTCAGCTCAGGGAATCCCCCACAGCCCGCACAGGGATTGCATAGCGCTTCCCTGCGGACGTCACACTGGGTGGGCCTTATTTGGCCCGCCCACATAAAATGGCAGCACGCCCCCCCCAATGGGGGCGCCGATCAGAGGCATGCCTCCGTGCACCCGCTCCTAAACATCCGCCCCCCCCGATGGGGGGAAATTCTGCCCAAAGGCATAATGCAAAACAAGGCCAATTATGTGCAAGTGGGCCGGGCTTTTTTTATAGTGTGGCTATCAATGCTCTCTTTTCATGAAAGCCAGTCTTCCAATGAAGTAAATCTCAACAAACAGAGGAAAAGGCAGACCGCAACAGATAAGTGATTTCAAGTCTTGCAAATTTTGATGACTTGACAGCTTAGTGCTGGAAAAATATTTTGAAAGTTACTCACTGTTTGGCAAGTAAACCTTTCACCTGAATTAACTTATCATTGCCAAAAATCTGTTACTTGAACTTTAAATGGAGGAAATTAATCCTCAAACAGAATAAAAGTGCACCTTTGGTTTCAACCACGAATTATACACGAGGGATGGAAGATGTGTGACAGACCACAGCATTAAAGCATTACAAGAAATGTAGGCCTCAATTAGTAACTGGGGTCTGAAAGCCAACATGTCCTACAATGGCCCATATTAACAATGGAAGAAAGGCAGTTACATCCAATGGGCCTTGTACATCCCTGATACCAACCCCAAAGTTGGGACTTTTAATAAGATGGGCGGAAAAGTAACAGTGTGAGAGCAATGCTCCAGCTAGGATGCTAAACCTATATAAAACACTAAAATAAAAGCAAAATACTACGGGAGATCTGAAATAAAAACAGTGACTGCTGGAAAAACTCAGCAGCTCAAGCAGCATCTGTGTAGAGAGAAATAGTGTTAATATTTCAAGCCCAATATGACTCTTCCTCAGAACTCTAACACGAGCTTGGCTTCGGCTGGAGTACTTGTCCAATTCTGGTTACGTCACTTTAGGTGGGACATGGAGAGGGTATGGAAGAGATTTTCCATAATAGTTCCAGAGATGGGAAACTGTTACTGGGTAGACCGGAGAAGCTGGGATTGTTAAAATCATGAAGGGTTTAGATAGAGTAAGTAAAGAGAAACTGTTTCCAGTGGATGGCGAGTCAATAGCCAGAGTACACTTGTTTAAGGTATTTGCAAAAAAACTGAAAAATCACATGGAAAGCCTTTTTAAAGCAATGATTGGTTAGAACTTGGAAAGCATAGCTTGCTAGAGCAATGGATGTAGGTCCAACAGTAGCTTTCACAGGGAAATTGTATAAATATTTGAAGGGGAAAACTTTGGGGAAAGAGTGGGGCACTGGGACTAACTGGGTTGCTTTTCAAAAGAGCTGGCAAAGACTCAATAGGCCAGATGGCCTCCTTCTGTGTTGTATTGTTGTATTGTTCTACAATTATATGATACTTCTGGAGTTGCCCAGAAAATACTCAAACTTCTTATTTAATGGAGGTACTTCGCAACAAATGCCAGCCTGGCAAGTTATCAACACCTACTTCATGCACTGGCCGCAAACAGAAAGAGGGAATTATGGGGATTCCAGATCCTGCCAGGACTGACATCATCTGGAAAGGGGGAGGAAGTTTGAAGCATCTTCCCTTCTGCCTGGGGAAACCTAACCACTGGTAAAACCAGTCTGCACTTGCTTGACCCAATAAACTCTTTGTCAACTGTTTTTCTTTAATGGTAATGGCTTGTCTCCTCTTGTTTCAGTCATGTGATGTCCTCATGATCAACACCTCCATTTCCCCCATAACTGGACCAAACTGCTATACAATGGGGTTTTAATGGTAGCTGTTCACACCTGTTTATGACAACTGATTTCTTGACACCTTTCTTTGTTAAGGGTCAAGCTCATAGATACTGCTTCTGGAAGGGCTATTGATTTTGAGTATTGGTAAATATCCAGTCAGTTGGAGGTGTAAATTCACAAATGGTTTCACATTGTCAATGTCTATTCAAGGAAGGGCACTCTACCCATGCTCATTTTCACTTTATGAACTTTCCGGGAAGTATGTTCAGACGTGAGTTAATCCTTTGTGCAGAAATCACAGAAGGTCACCTGACCTTTGGCAGCCATTTTGGGCAGCTTTTGACCACTTTTCAAAGTCAAGTTTCAAAAGTCTCCATTGACTGATGTCTGCATCTTGAAAGTTGGCAATATGATATCCTTACAAACATGGCATGACCATCGCACTGGAAAAAGAGAAAGTTATGCTTCTTTTTGCTATTTATAGAATGACTGTTCCTTGCAGTGTCATAATCTGAAAATGTGGCTAGGCTAACTTTCAAAAAGGAATTGGATAAATAGTTCAAAGGGAGGGGTTTGCAGGGCAAAGAGCAGAGGAGTGCGAGTAATTGGACAGTTCTTTCAAAGTTTTAGCACATGCACCAAAAGGCAGAATGGCCTTGTTGTATACTGAAAGACTCTGTGATTAGTGGGATGCTGTACTAGTAGCCAATCAAAAAATACAGGTAATGACAAGCTTTTACTGCTTCTTAAGCACTCGGCATTACCAACTGCATTACATTCCAAAAAGCTCTTTGAACTCATTATGGGCATACATTTGTGTGGCAAATGGTTCAACTAAAATTAAGGCACTACCAGTTTACCCAGGAGCTGCTTCATTTGCAGACATGCCTGTGCTTTGTAAAAGGGGTGGGATGGAAATGCTTATAGCTTTCTCTTGATGAGCAAGAAATTACTTTATTCCCATTGATTCACAACATCTTTCATTTTTCATATCAACAGTGATTTTAGCACAGCAAATAAAGCGTGAAGATTTCCCTTTAAAGGAAAGATGCCCCATAGCGAAAAAAAGTTTTATTTTGTGTATACAAAAAATACAAGGAAGAAAATCCTAGCTTTATACCTATCTGAAAATAAATTCACATTCTTATCATTAAAAAGGCTGATCTCATTTTGTAGATAAAATGGGAATCTACATTATTACAGCTGGAGTACCAAGAAAAGAAAGATTTGTGTTTGCACAATACACTAATTGTTGTGTTTCCCTACATTCCCACAGTGACAGTACTTCAGAAGTACTCCAATGGCTGTGATGCAGTTCTGGATGTCCTGAGGTCATGAAAGGTGCTATGTAAATACAAGCCCTTTCTCATTTCACTGTTCCTAGAAGCCTAATGGTCTCAGATTGAATTCATTTACCTCAGTACTTCTGTTTTCCATCTAAGTTTCTTACATTTTAATGTTCCTCCATGTTTGTTCTCTGTCTCTTGTTAACTCTTTACTAGCTTCAAATAACAAACACAAGCTGAATGCCAATGAAGTAAAATCTCATACTGAGGAGGAGAGCTCAGTCCAGACATTGTTTACTGTCACCTCGATGTGAAGCAAGGTTTATTATCACTTCCGAACCCTAGGAACTGTGCATAAATAGAACAGCTACAACTTCCAGGCATTTAAGACTCAAATGTGCCATAACCTAGATCAGTGTTTCTGAAACTGGGGTCTTTAGACCCCTGGGGGTCTATAGAGACCTTACCGGGTCTGCAAAATAACGTGAAATGCAAGCCACGAGGTGAGAGCAGATTGCAGCTGCAACATATGCAATGTAGAGTTTTCTGACTGACTCACATAGGAGGGGAGCGCACAAGACTAGCCAGACTCTGCAGTGAGAAGCAGCTAGCACAGGCATCTCGCTGATATTTGCAAGTCAATAGCTGTTTTCTTCAAAATTATTAACAAAACACTCTTTACATGCAGCACTTTCATATATGAGTATTATGTAGCATTATAATTTAGACAGGGGATCTGAGAATCCATTTGAAAAAAGGTCCTTCAACCAAATACATTTAGAACAGTGACCTAGTTCATGGCTTCTTATCTTGCGTTCTCTTTGTATTCATTTCCATGATGTTAATCATGCAGTATGAGATATGGCTTTTCAACTAGATGAAAAAAGAACACCACATGCATGGCTTTATTTATCTCACTATGCAAAATAAAAAGCCAAGGACTAAGTTTGCAAATAGAGTGTTTCTTCCATCATCCATCAAACTCTATCAGGCCTCCTTTTTATTTTACACAAATTCCATTGTAATGTATTGAAGGTGTGGTGGGGGGGAGAGGGGGGATGTTCGAGAATATCAGTCCACACTTCTTTAGACATTTTGTAGCACTCAGCCACTTCCTTTTAATCAGCTTCTCTTAGTTCCCATATAGGCCACAGGGCACTTTCCTTTTCTAGGCACCTTGCTTAAACTTTTTCATCTTCAGCCTATTGAGACCCTACACTGTTCCAAATAAATTCGGTGCAAACATAAGCAACTGTAGGCCTTATTTTTCTTCTCTTTAATAAAGTTTAATGATAAATTTGATCAGAGGAAAAGTTGTGACACATCAAAGCACCAGTGGCCTATTCAAGGTGTTTCATGCTGGACTAGAGATTTAGATCAATTCAAAATTGGATTGATGACTATCAGGGGTATTTTCAGAGAGAAGCTATATTTTGCTTGATAAGATAAAAGCAAAATACTGCAGGTGCTGGAAGTCTGAAATAAAAACAGAAAATGCTGGAAAAGTCTGGCGGTGAGAGAAACAGAGCTAACATTTCGAGTCCATATGACTCTTCTTCAGAGCTAAAGAGAAGTAGAAATATGATGGATTTTATACTGTTTAAGAGGGGCAATGAGATAGAATGTCAGGGATAGGCGACAGCTAAGCGGAGACTGACAAAGATATCATGGACACAAGACAAAGGGAGTGTTACTGGTAGTGATGAAGAGTAAAGAAAGTGCTGAGAGTGGCATAAACGTAAGATAGCAGAAGGTCTCTTCATTTTCTTTCACAAAATATAAACCGAATAGTCAAACACAATTTAAAAGCAGTTAAAATTGTACATGAAATAATGCAGCTTTTTTTTTTTGTGACATTCCAGTATGTAGCCACATCAAGATACAAGGCCTGAATTTTACCTTTGGTGGGCGCACCTGATCAGTAGGCCCGGGAGTGGTCAAGAAATGGACCGCTGAGCGCGACTGACCCCCCCCCGGCCGCAATTTCATGCTGGCTGACCAATTAATGGCCAGCCAGTGTAAAACACGCGCTGAAATGCTCAGCTCTGCCGGGGTAGGGGGGGCGAGAAGAGGATGGGCGATAACCTCACCGCAGGCGCAGGTGAGGGCTTCGAGAGAGCTCCCTGAAGGCAGACGGCTGCCTCAGGGAGCTGCAGACCTGCAAATTATAAAATAAAGGTTTTAAAAGCGGGAAAAAAATGTCGCTGCATCACAATCAATCACCTGAAAATACAGCTGATAAAAATAATTCTGCTGCCCACAGAAATTTATTTTAATTTTATTTCATGACGGAAATTTCATCCCGTCCTTGGATGAGGTTTGACGAAAATTGCAAAGCCTGCCCGGCCAATTCGCCCGTCCGCCAACCGTAAGGTTGGACGGGCCACGGAAAATAGGAGACAGTTGCACTGCTAATGGGCTTAATTGGCCCCTTAATTGTTGGCAGGCGCACTTCTGACTTTTGTGCGCGCCAGCCGAGCGGAATATCGGGCGAGCGGGCAATGAGGTCGGAATGCTTGCTCGACGTCTTCTCGCGCGATTTTATGCCCGATCTGGTCGGGCACACACTCGCCTGACGTGAAATTTTACTGCAGGATGTATAATTCAGCCCCAAGCGTTAGAATGCAATCGGTTAGTGAAAAGCATATGAACGCCCCTCTTAAATAACCATTTACCAAATCAACTGTTTTCCTTTTAGTGGCTCTGGCTTGTCTCCTCTTGTTTCTTGCCTGCTAGGTAGTCTGCTCATACCCAAACACAACACTGGCCCACTCATTCATACATGAATGCAAGGCTGTACGTTCCACTTGTTCATGCATCAGCACAAAGCAGCTCTACTTATTCATTCATAAATGTTGGACCGCTTCGCACATTCATGCCCAGATATGAGAAAAGACCCCTTGGTCAAACACGATTGGCAGATTGGCCTGCTCATCCGTGACGAATACGAGACGTGTCCACTCACTCATTGGTTCCACGTGTGTATGCGCCTATCTTTATTTAAAAGGCAACCAATGAAAACTCACTCAGGTTTCTATTTCTCGAAATTTCACACCCGAAATTCACAGAATCACAGAATCACACTGTGCAGAAGAGGCCCTTCGGCCCATTGAGTCTGCACCGACACGTGAGAAACACATGAGAAATTGGGTAGTCCAATTCAAAACCAGCGCAATAAGGGACATGTCACCTTAATTTTTTACACCAACTTTACTTATGAGCTGTGGCTCACTTTTTCTTGCATTTTCCCTCCCTGCTGAGTATTTTCTGTTTACAGCGCTTGCAATTTGCCATACATGACTATTCAAAACATACTTCTAAAATTGATTGAAAAAGAATGACTGTATTACTCTAAAGAAAAAGTTAGTGGCTGGTACAGATTTTAGATCCAAGCCTTCAAAAGTGAAAGCCAATCATTGAAGCCAGTGTCTCTGTCAACAGTACCACTGAAGCCAAAGCATTTTCAACTTATTCCATCTCCAGAAACAATCCCACTGTCGTCAGCTGATCACGCATCTCTCAGATTTATTATTTCCACCAACGAGTAATAGACCATGTCAGTGAGGCTAATTTCCTTCCCTTTTTTTCGCCACTGCAAGTAGAGTTAATGTACCATTCATAGCCAAATGCTTCTGTTCGTATTCCAATGCAGAACATTCTAGTAACGGGGGAGAAAAGGTTTCTGATTTCCTTCCAGGCAAATTTCCAACGTTTCAGAAACAGTTTTAAAGTAGTGTTGTGACAAAAGCTTGACTCCATGAGATCTGTCATCTGCTTTACATTAACCAAGACTACGATATGCAGCTGCTGAAACAAATCGAAGCAATGGACTAGCAAAAGAAATTCTAAACTAATATTTTGAGATAGAGTTGTAATGAATAGAGTGTTAAAGTCAGGGACTTCAGCCGCTCTCCACATTCCATACTATCACATTAAATCTTTACTTGTCCTGCCCTTTGGAAGTGAATTGTGCTTCACTACCAACACCTTCAAAGAATCACAGAGTGTCAGAATTGTTAAATTGCAGAAGGAGACCATTCAGCCCATCGCATCAGCACAGGCTCTCCGAATAAGCAATTCCTATTGTGCCTTCTCCCCGTAACCCTGCACATTCTTTCTCTCTTCAGATAACTTCAATTTTTAATATTTCCATTGGAAAGGGCAAAAATCTTACAATAGCCTGAACAATGTTCGAGTGTGAAAAGAAACTGCTGAAAAAGAAAATTAAACGTCAAAATTCAATGATATAAAATGAAATCTAAGATTACGAACACACATACAAACATATGAAATAGGAGCAGAAGTAGGCCTTTTGGCCCCTTGAACCTGCTCTGGCGTTTGATAAGACCATGGCTGATCTGTTTGTGCTTTGAATTCCACATTCCCATCTACCCCGATAACCTCTGATTCCCTTGCCTAACAAGAATCTATTCACATTCGCCTTAAAAATATTCGATGGCTCCGCCTCCTCTGAGAGTTCCAAAGTTGCAAAGTTGCAAAGAAAAGAATTCTCCTCATCTCTGACGTAAAAGGACAACCCCTAATTATAAAACAGTGCCCCTTTGTTCTGGACTCACCCACAAGAGGAAACATCCTTTCCACATCCACCTTGTCAATACCATTCAGGATCTTATATATTTCAATCAAGTCACCCCTCATTCTTCCAGTGGAAACAAACTCATTCTGTCTAACCTTTCCTCATAAGACAAGCTGCTCATTCTAGGTATCAATTTAGTAAACCTCTTCTGAACTACCTCCAAAACATTTTCATCCTTCCTTAAACAAGGAGATCAAAACTGCACACAATATTCAAGATGTGGTCTCAATTATGTCCTGTATAACTGAAGCATAGCATCCTTACTTTTAAGTTCAATTCCTCTCATAATAAAGGGTAGCATTCCATTAGCCTTTTTAACTACTTGCTCTATCTGCATACTAACTTTTTGTGACTCATGCACTGGAACACCTAGATCCCTCTGCACCTCAGAATTCTGCAGCTGTTCTCCATTTAAGTAATACTCTGCTTTTTTATTCTTCCTGCCAAAGTGAACAACTTCACATTTTCCCACATTATACTCCATCTGCCAGATTTTTACCCACTCACTCAATCTATCTATATCCGTCTGCAACCTCCTTACGTGCTCTTCACAATATATGTTCCTACCTATCTTTGTCATCTGCAAATTTAGTTACCATGCCTTCACTCCCCACATCTAAGTCATTGATGTAAATCGTAAAAAGTTGGGGCCCCAGCACAGAGTCCTGCGGGACTCCACTTGTCACGTCCTGACAATCAGAACTCTGAAGGAGAGTCAACTGGACTGGAAACATTAACCTTCTTTTTTCTCTCCACAGATTCTGTTAGACCTGCTGAGTTTTTCAAGCATTTTCTGTTTTTGTTTTGCCTTCTACCTCATTAGCCACCTCTTTTAAGACCCTAGTAGGAAGTCAATCAAGACCCAGAGATTTGTTAGCCTCCAGTTCCATCAGTACTGTTTCCCTAGTTATTGTAATTTCACCAAGTTTCCCTCTCCCTTCCTCCTCTTGATTTACAGCTATTATTGGAATGTTTTTGTATCCTCTATTGTGAAGACAGAAGCAAAATATTTGTTCATTTCATCTGCCTTTTCCTTATTATCTATTATTAACTCCCCATTGTCACTCTATGGCGGACTCACTTTATTTACTCTTTTCCTTTTAAAATACCTGTAGAAACTCTTACAATCTGTTGTTACATTTCTAGTTAGTTTCCTCTCATTCTCTGATTTATTTCCCCTGATTAACCTTTTAGCCATTCTCCGCCATTCTTTATATTCTGACTAATCATCTGGCCTGCCACTCATCTTTGCACAGTTGTATGCTTTTTCCTTAAGTGTCATGCTTTCTTTAACTTATTAAGTTAACCTATTTAGTAGGAAAATACTTATTCTGAGTATTCTGAAATATCCCAATATGCCAATGCTTCTTTATTGATCTATCCCCTAGTCTAGTATTCTGGTTCACTTCAGCTAGTTCAGCTTTCATGCCCACATTGTTGCCCTTATTTAAGTTTAAAATGCCAGACTTAGACCCACTCTTCTGCCTTTCAAATTGGATGGAAAATTCAATCATATTGTAGTTGCTGCTACCTAGAGGTGCCTTCACTCTGAGGTGCTTAATTAATCCTGTCACATTACACAATACTAAGTTATTACACAATAACCTGTTCTCTGGTTGGTTCCAGAGCGTGCTGCTCTAAGAAACTATTTTGAAAGCATTCTTTGAGCTTCTCATCCAGGCCACTACAGCCTGATTTTTCCAGTTTATGTAGATCAAAATCACCCATGATTATTACCGTCCCCTTATCACATGCACCCAATGTTTCTTCTCCTGTACTTTGTCTGAAATAGTGGTTATTGTTAGAGGGACCTGTGTATCCTCTCCCACTAGTGACTTCTTTCTCCTACTATTACTCAGCTCCACCCAAACCGAATTTTTAAAAATATTCATTCATGGGATGTGAGCTTTGCTGTCTGAGCCAGCATTTATTGCCCATCCCTAATTGCCCTTGAGAAGGTGGCGATGCACTGTCTTTTTGAACCGCTGCTGTCCATGTGGTGTAGGTACACCCACAGTACTGTTAGGAAGGGAGTTCCAGGATTTTGACTCAGCGACATTGAAGGAATGGCGATATGTTTCCAAGTCAGGATGGTGAGTGACTTGGAGAGGAACTTCCAGGTGGTGGTGTTCCCGTCTATCTGCTGCCCTTGTCCATCTAGGTGGTCGTGGGTTTGGAAGGTTCTGTCGAAGGAACCTTGGTGAATTCCTGCAATGCATCTTGTAGATGCTACACACTGCTGCTACCATGCATCAGTGGTGGAGGGAGTGAATGTTTGTGGATGTGGTGCCAATCAAGTGGGCTGCTTTGTCCTGGATGATGTTAAGCTACTTGAGTGTTGTGGGAGCTGCATTCATCCAGGCAAGTGGAGAGTATTCCACCACACTCCTGACTTGTGCCTTGTAGATTGTGCACAGTCTTTGGGGAGTCAGGAGGTGGGTTACCCGTCACACGATTCCTAGCCTCTGACCTGCTCTTGTAGCCACAGTATTTATATGGCTAGTCCAGTTCAGCTTCTGGCCAATGGTAACTCCCAGGAAGTTGATAGTGAGGGATTCAGTGATGGTAATGTCATTGAACGTCAAGGGGTGATGACTGGATTCTCTCCTGTTGGAGACAGTCATTGCCTGGCACTTGTGTGGCATGAATGTTACTTGCCTGTTGTCAGCCCAAATCTGGATATTGTCCAGGTCTTGCTGCATTTGGACATGGAATGCTTCAGTATCTGAGGAGTCATGAAAGGTGCGGAACATCGTGCAATCATCAGCGAACATCCCCACTTCTGACCTTAAAAAATCAGATTTATTAATAAAGCAGCTGAAGATGGGTGGACCGAGGGCACTATCCTGGGGAACTCCTGCCATGATGCTCTGGAGCTGAGATGACTGACCTCCAACAACCTCAACCTTCTTTCTTTGTGCTAGGTATGACTCCAATCAGTGGAGAGTTTTCCCTCTGATTCCCATTGACTCCAGTTTTGCTAGGGCTCCTTGATGCTACACTCTATCAAATGTGGCTTTGATGTCAAGGGCCGACACTCTCACCTCACCTCGGGAGTTCAGCTCTTTTGTCCATGTTTGAACCAAGGCTGTAATGAGGTCAGGAGCTGAGTGTCCCTGGCGGAACCCAAACTGGGTGTCAGTGAGCAGGTTATTGCTAAGCAAGCGTCGCTTGATAGCACTGTTGGTGACTCCTTCCATTACTTTGCTGATGATGGAGAGTAGACTGATGGGGCGATAATTGGCTGGGTTGGATTTGTCCTGTTTTTTGTGTACAGGACATACCTGGACAATTTTCCATATAGCCGGGTAGATGTAGCTGTGGAGGAACAGCTTGGCTAGGGGTGCGGCAAGTTCTTGAGCAAAAGCCTTCAATACTATTGCCAGAATATTGTCAGGACACATAGCCTTTGCAGTATCCAGTGCCTTCAGCCATTTCTTGATATCATGTGGAGTGAATTGATTTGGCTGAGGACTGGCATCTGTGATGCTGGGGATCTCCAGAGGAGGCCAAGATGGATCATCCACTTGGCACTTCTGGCTGAAGATTGTAGCAAATGCTTCAGCTTTATCTTTTGCACTGATGTGCTGGGCTCCTCCAGCATTGAGGATGGGGATATTTGTGGAGCCTCCTCCTCCAGTGAGTTGTCCACCCCCATTCACGACTGGATGTGGCAGGACTGCAGAGCTTAGATCTGAGCCGTTGGTAGCGGGATCGCTTAGCCCTGTCTATCACTCACTGCTTATGCTGTTTGGCATGCAAGTAGTCCTGTGTTATCACTTCACCAGGTTGACACCTCATTTTTAGGTGTGCCTGGTACTGCTCCTGGCATGCCCTCCTGCACTCTTCTTCAAACCAGAGTTGATCCCCCAGCTTGATGATAATGGTAGAGTGGGGGACATGCCGGGCCATGAGATTACAGATTGTCTTCAAGTACAATTCTGCTGCTGCTGATGACCCACAGTGCCTCATGGATCCACAGTCTTGAGTTTCTAGATCTGTTCGAAATCTATCCCATTTAGCAAGGTGGCAGTGCCACACAATATGATGGAGGGTATCCTCAATGTGAAGGCGGGACTTCGTCTCCACAATGACTGTACTGTAGTCACTCTTTCCAATACTGTCATGGACAGATGCATCTGCGGCAGGCAGGTTGGTATAAGTATGTTTTTCCCTCACCACCTGCTGCAGACCCAGTCTAACAGTTATGTCATGTAGGACTCAACCAGCTCGGTCAGAGTGGTGCTACTGAGCCACTCTTGTTGATGGACATTGAAGTCCCCCACCCAGAGTACATTCTGTATCCTTGCCACTCTCAGTACTTCCTCCAAGTGGTGTTCAACATGGAGGAGCACCGATTTATCAGCTGAGGGAGGGCGGTACATGGTAATCAGCAGGAGGTTTCCTTGTTTGACCTGATGCCATGAGACTTCATGGCGTCCGGAGTTGATGTTGAGGACTCCCAGGGCAACTCCCTCCCAACTGTATATCATTGTGCTGCCACCTCTGCTGCCAGTTGGACAGGACATACCCAGGGATAGTGATGGTGGTGTCTGGGACATTATATGTAAGGTATGATTCCATGAGGATGACTATTTCAGGCTATTGCTTGACTAGTCTGTGAGACAGTTCTCCCAATTTTGACACTAGCCCCCAGATTTTAGAAAGGAGGACTTTGCAGGATCGATAGGGCTGAGATTGCCATTGTCGTTACCGGTGCCTAGGTTGATGGCAGGTTGTCCATCTGGTTTCATTCCTTTTTGTCATTTTTTGTGGTTTGTTATAACTGAATGACTTGCTAGGCCATTTCAAAGGGTATTTAAGAGTCAACCACATTGCTGTAGGCCAGACCAGGTAAGGACCACAGATTTCCTTCTGTAAGGACATTAGTGAACCAAGTGGGTTTTTACAATAATCAGCAATGATTTCATGGTCATCATCAGACTTTTAATTCCAGATTTTTATTGAATTCAAATTCCACCTCTGCCATAGCAGAATTCAAACCCAGGTCCCTAGACCATTACCCTTGGACTCTGGATTACTATTCCAGTGACAATACTACTACGCCATCACTTCCCCTGGATTCTACATCCTGTTCTCCCGAGCCAGGGTCATCTCTAACTATTGCACCAATAGGATCCTTGATCAACAGTCCTACCCATCCACCTTTACCAAGCTTCCTAATCTTCTTGAATGTCATATACCCTTCAATATTCAGGACCCAATCCTTGTCATCCTGCAGCCGTAACTCCGTAATGGCTATCAGCTCATATTTACTTACTTCAATGTGTGCTATCAAATCATTTACTTTGTTATGAATGCTATGCGTACTCTGTTTTTCCTACCAAAGTTGATAACTTCGCACTTATTCATGTTATGCTGCATCTACCATATATTTGCCCACTCACTCAACTTGTCTAAATCTCCTTGAAGCCTCTTAACATCCTCCTCACCACTCACATTCTCACCAAGTTTTGTGTTGTCAGCAAACTTGGTAATATTACATTGGTTCCCTCATGCAAATCATTGATATGTATTGTGAGTAGCTGGGGCACAAGCAGTGATCCCTGCGATACCCCACTAGTCACTGCCTGCCATTCTGAAAAAGACCAATTTTTTCCTACTCTCTGTTTCCTGTTTGCTAACAATTCTCGATCCATTCCAATATATTACCCTTAACCCCACATGTTTTAATTTTGCATACTAACATCTTATGTGGGACTTTATCAAAAGCTTTGTGAAAATCCATATATACCACATCCACTGGTTCTCCCTTACCTATTCTGCTAGTTATATCCTCAAAAAACTCCAGTAGGTTTGTCAAACATGATTTCCCTTTCAGGAATACATGTTGACTTTGTCTAATCCCGTTGATATTTTCTTAGTGTCCTGTTACCACACCCTTTAAAATAAACTCTGGTATTTACCCTACCACTGATGTTAGGCTAACTGGTCTGCAACTCTTTGTTGTCTCCCTCCTTCATTTTTTAAATAGTGGGGTTACATTTTTCATCCCCCAATCTGCTAAGACTGTTCCAGAATTTTGGAAGATGACAACCAATACTTCCACTATTTCCGTAGCCACCTCCTTTAGTATCCTGGGGTGTAGATTATCAGGTGCTGGGGCTTTATCGACTTTCAGTCCCATTCATTTCTCCAGCACTATTTTTTTAGTTGTACTAATTTCCTTCAATTCCTCTTTTTCACGAGTCCCTTGTCTGCCAGCATTTCTGGGAAGTTAGTTGTATCTTCCTCCGTGAAGACAGGACTAAAGTAATTGTTTGATTGCTCTACTAATTCCTTGTTCTCTATTATAAATTCTTCCGTTTTGGACTGTAAGGGACCTACATTTGTCTTCACTAATCTTTTTCTTTTTACATACTTAGAGAAGCTTTTACAGTCTGCTTTTATGTTACTTGCAAGTTTACTCGCATTCTCTACTTCTCCTCTCTTACTCAATCTCTTGGTCCCCCTTTGCTGAATTCTAAACTGCTCCCAATCCTCAGGCTTGCTATGTTTTCTAGCAAATTTGGTGTTTGGTGAGTGGGAGAGTTCAGTGAAGGGGGAAGGAGGTCATCCTTTCATTTTCTACCTTTCCTCAGAAAGAAAAGTGGCAGCCTTGGTAAGTAGGACCTGGTGAGTGTTTCTACTGTCCATAATATTCCCTAAATGAGAGCAAGTAAAAGTAAAGGGAGCAATTTAAGGGTAAGTCATGGCAGAGTAGCTCAGCCACATGGAATGCTCCTCCTGTGCAATGAGGGAAGTCAGGGACACTTCCAGTGCCAAGAGTGGCTACATGTGCAGAAAGTGTCTCCAGCTGCAGCTACTCAAAATCTGCTTTTCAGAGCTGGAGCTACGGCCTGGAGTCATTGTGGAGCATCTGCAAGAATGAGATCTTTGTGGCTAGTTCGTACAGTGAGGTGGTCATACCGTAGGTAAAGAGTACACAGGCAGAAAGAGAATGGGTGACTGCCAGACAGAGTAAAAGCATTAGGCAAGTCGTGCAGGAGCCCCCTTGATCCATCTCCCACCCTAACAGATTTTCCATTTTCGATACTGCTGGGGGAGATGGTTTCTCAGGTGAATGCAGCAAGAGCCAAGTCAATGGCATCATGTGTGGCTCAGTTGTACAGGAGGGGGGAGAAAAAAAGAGTGGGAGAGCAATAGTGATAGGCGATTCTATCGTAAGAGGAACAGATAGACGTTTCTGCAGCCGTAGGCTTCCACCTTGGTACCAGGGTCAAGGATGTCTCTGAGCGACTACAAGACATTCTAAAGGGGAAGGTGAACAGCCAGAGGCTGTGGTCCATATCAGTACCAACAACACAGGTAAAAAAGAGGGATGAGGTCCTGAGAGCAGAATATCGAGTGCCAGGAAAAAAGCAGGACCTCAAAGGTAGTAATCTCAGGATTACTCCCAGTGCCATGTGCTAGTGAGATTAGGAATAGGAGAATAGACCAGATGAATGTGTGGCTGGAGACATGGTGTAGGAGGGAGTGATTTAGATTCCTGAGGCACTGGGACCAATTCTGGGGAAGATGGGACCTACACAAGCTGAACAGGTTGCACTCCAACAGGACTGGGACCAATATCCTCGCAGGGGTATTTGCTAGTTCTGTGGGGTGGACATGATGGGTCAAATGACCTCATTCTGTGTTGTAAACATCTGTGAGTCCATGGGGGAGGTTTTAAACTATAGTGGCAGGGGAATGGGAATCTAAGCAGGGAGACACAAGAGAGGGAAACAAAGATAGGAATGAAAGACAGAAAAGTAGAAAGCAAAAGTGGAAGACAGAGGAAACAAGGGCTAGCAACAAGTAGGGACATAGTACAAAAAACAGATGTGTAAAAATGTTAAAAAGCCAAGTCTAAAGGCTCTGTATCTGAATGCGTGGAGCATTCACAATAAGGTAGACGAATTAACAGCACAAATAAATGTAAATGGGTATGATATGATTGTGATTATGGACTTGGCTGCAGGGTGACCAAGGCTGGGAACAGAATATCAAAGGCTACTCGATATTTGTGAAGGACAGGCAAAAATGAAAAGGAGGTGGGGTGGTGTTGTTAGTTAAGAATGAAAACTGTGTAATAGTAAGAGGGGATCTTGGTTCAGAAAATCTAAATGTAGAATCAGTCTGGGTGAAGCTATGGAAAACATTAGTGGGAGTTGTCTATAGGCCCCCAAACACTAGTGGTAAGGTAGGGGGCGACATTAAAAAGGAAATTAGAAATGCATGTAACAAGGGTGTGACAATAATCATGAGTGATTTTAATCTACACATAGACTAGGCAAACCAAATTAGCAATAATACTGTGGTGGATTAATTCCTGGAGCGTGTAGGAGATGGTTTTCTAGACCAGTACGTCAAGGAACCAATTAGGGAACAGGTTATCCGAGATTTGGAATTGCGCAATGAGGGGGGTTGATTCATAATCTTGTTGTGTGGGGTCCTTTAGAGAACAGTGATCATAGCATGATAGAATTCTTCATTAGGATGGAAAGTGAAGTAGTTCAATTGAAACTAGGGTCCTAAATCTTAACAAAGGAAACTACGAAGATATGAGGCATGAGTTGGCTAAGGTAGATTGGGGAACCTCATTAAAAGGCATGACGGTGGATAGGCAATGGCTAATATTGCAACAATTATACATTTCTTTCTGGTACAAAAATATAACAGGAAAAGTTGCCCAACCATGACTAACAAAATTAATTCCTGAGTAGCAAAAATTTATCTTCGTGATACTGTAATTAACATCACTTGAACCAACTGCTTTCAGATGATTGACAGATAACTGCCACTCCAGGCAGTTCTCTACTTAACAAGCTTGCATAGCTTTCTTTAAGGTTAGTACCATGTCAGGTCTTGATTCTTAATCTATAGTTAGACCTGAAAAGGACTTACCACGTGAACCTAATTCGCTACTCACTTGGTCTCTGTCTCACTCCTACGTAGTCACCTGTCTCCTCACGTGCCCTTTACTGATTCGGAAATCTAATTATTGGAAAACTGAAAAAAGAAAATCCAGAACATGCGTAACTGATCGATTGGCATCTGAAAGGGAAAGGTTAACATTAGATCCTCTGACAGAATAGTTTAAAATGTATATAAATTGTCTTTGCTGGAATATTGCTTATTAACCTTACAAGAATATGATAGGTATGAGTGGAGGTCACTGCTTGATGTTTATATAGGAGTTGACTAAGAACCTGAAAGAAGCTGACTTAACTATTATTTAATCAGATCTTTTTATTTTAGAAGGTAATATTTAGTGCTTCTTAAAAAAAAATGCCCTTAAAGGTCTGGGTTTTCTGCTGCCCTCCACAACAACATGGCTTATATCCTGACTAATGTAGTCATGAGAATGTCACTCACCTGATTGATTTAGTGTAGTGTCAGATCCTGTGTGATCTAGTGGTTTGCATGTCTCTGATCCTTTGTGATCCAGTCATGATCATCTCTCATATGGATGCATTTTATAGTCATGACCATGGGCAGAATTTTTGAAGACTGAATTGGGTCAGAATGGAGGTGGCTGATCAAAACTGACTGTGCAGACAGCCTGCGTACCAGCCCATCGCCGCCGTTCCTGACCCAGGCAACTTTCATGAAGATAGGAGGCGAGTGAGGAGGGGGGCTGGGGGCCGGGCAGGAGGAAGGGCTAGCGAACTCGCCAACAGCAAAGGTTAGTCCAATTAAGACACTTGAGGAACTCATTAGGAGCTCGCCTGTCAGTCTTTACAAATTTTCCTGGGGGTGGGAAGCCTTTGGGAGCTGACTGAATGCAGACCAGCAGGGTGGCGAGTGCAGGGGCAGCCGCAATATGAATGTATAAGACCAGTTTATAAGTTGTAGTGAAGAGACTCAGTGGAGCGGAGGGGCTCTCCCTGCTTTACTAGATGCTGAGGCAGCAATGAATTTCTGAACTGCAATGTCTTCCCAGAGGTGGTGACAAAACCAATATTTATAATAACTTTTAAAAGGAAAATAGATAAATATTTGAAAATCAAAATTTTAAAGGGTTGTTGTGGAAAAGGACAGGGAAATTGGAATTAAATGGATAGCTTCTTCAGACATGGATAGCATTGGTATGATGATCCAAATGACCTTCTTCTATGTTGTTAGATAGTTTTGAATGCTGGTGATCATTTGATCACATGCTTCCAGCATAGTAATTCTCCTATCTTCCCATTACAACATCTAATTGTTTCTTAAATGAATCCAGTGCTTTGGCCTGAACCTAGCAGCCCACTCTAACTGTTGATTATTCCTTTATGCAATGGTATGACAAGTTTTGTTTATTGCTGAGATAGCAAAGATATGCAAACTGCTGGAGGCAGGCTCCAAAGCAATGTGACTGTGGAAATATAGAAAATAGGCCAAACATCGTCAGCTCACATAAAGGTAATTTTATCTTCACTGTCCTGCCTTTTTGTATCTATTTTAGCTTTCTGACTTTTTAACCTGTTTGTTAAATTTTAAAAAAAGTTATTATTTACCCCTAATCGTGACAGAGACTTTCCACTTCGAGAACTGCCCCTCTCTGAGAGTATAGCTTAGGTCTTGCTCCCAGACCTCCATCAGACCAATGCTGGAAGGAACACAAAAAGTTGTCCTTGGGTGTCTGGCCTTTCAGATGTTCCCTCTCCCTGTGAGAGAATATTCCTGAGTAGCAAAAATGTTGTGGCTCTCTCACCCACACAATCAAAAAAAAAATAAAATCCCCACAGAAACAAAGTAGAATTCAATAATCAAAAGCATATGTCTGCTTTGAAAGCGTGATCAACACTTGGAGCAGACTTCTGTATAGGAAAGCGGAGGCAAAAACACTGGAATCATTTATGGAACTGTGAATGCTGTGGGATTTTGGGGGGGAGGAAACTGTAAGGAGTACACTTTGCCTTTGTACAATAGTGTAAAACTGGTGATGGCAAAAAGGTAGGTCATTTTATATCTTTCCCATTTTTTATTTCAATTTCTGTCACCATCATCCAGGTTCAGAGCTATGCTCACTACTAGATCACTCAGATTCTGAGCTATGCTCACTATTAGATCACTCAGGATCTGAACTATTCTCACTGCTAGATCAGTAAGGGTCTGAGCTATGCTCGCTACTAGATCACACTGTTCTGAGCTCTGCTCCCTACTAGGTCACTCAGGATCTGAGCTATGCTCACTGCTAGATCACCCAGGATCTCAGCTATGCTCAAGACTAGATCACCCAGGATCTCAGCTATGCTGATTTCTAGATTGCTTGTCTTACAAATGTAGATACCACAGGAGCAGAGTTCTAAATGTACCTGTGCTTATGTGAATGTACAGAGTTCTCACTCTGAATGGCTGAGTGCAAATCATTAGCCCAGGAGGCAGAATAACTCCAGTCTTACAACTGTGATCCATGCTCTAAATTTAGATTTTGTCCAATTCAGTTTTATGAACTTTCAGTTTGAAGAGCATTGAGTCAAAACCTACCCCAGTTGTTTTTCTGAATGAATGAATCAAGGTGAGCCAAAGGGCCTTCCCTCATCTGAATGAACTGTTTGATGTTGTGGAGCCTGTCAAGAACTCAGAGGGCACGTTCTTCATAATATGAGAGTCCCTGTGAAGTTTTCAAGACTTTACAATTTTACCAATTACTGCATTGGAAACAAATGATGTAGAGCCACAGAAAAATACATGAAAAGCGAAGAAGATACTTTCATTCATCTCAGGCTACAGTTATCTGCATGAGCAGTTAATACTCCTTGTCTGATATCTAAGTCCACAGCTCTCAATTATTAATACTGAAAGGCATCAGTTCAGTTCTTCAAGTGATTGACATAAAACTGAATTGGACAAAATCTAAATTCAGGGTGTAAATCACAGTTGTAAGACTGGAGCTATACTGCCTCCTGGGCTAGTGATCTGCACTCTGCCATCCAGGTGAGAGCTTTGCACATGCACATAAGCAGATGAACATTCAGAGCTCCTCTCCTGTGGTGGCTACATTTGAATGTTAAGAGGGTGTGGGAAATGGTAATGTTTTTTGCTAACATTTAAGGGACTCAATACTAGGTCAATAGGGGGCCACTGAGCACTTTTTAATTCTGTCTTCATGGTGGATTGAAGTTATACCACCGATAACATGAAATGCCCTTCCAGAGACTGTCTCGTACAACTTTAAATTGATATGCTTAGGTGTCAGTTCAGGACCTGGCTCAGAGTTATACTGCAATTGTCATGTCACTGTAAACCCAAAACACTTCGCAATAAATGTGAAGGTACCAGTAATAACCACAGCATAACATCATTCTATTTCTTAGGCCTGATATGGTTTGACTATATAGGAAGCAACACAGCAACAGCCAAGAGAAAATATAGGGTGGCTATTTTTTGAACACTGAAGGAGAGCACTCAGAGGTGTTGGCTTTCTGTAGGATTTGTTCAGGTGATGTTGTCACTAGACACTGATACAGGCCAGCAGCCAGTTCTAATACAGGTAATCAACTCCAGCTTCCCACATGAAGTTATTTGAGTATTATGGCCTGTTTCCATTTTTGTTTGTGGGCTATATGTTCCCAGACAGACCAGTTCTGGTTCTGTATCTCTGGGGAACTATAACCCTGTGCACAGTTTCCATTGTTTCTTGTGTTGTGAGTTGAGTATCTTAACAGAACAACAGCGTGGTATATGTTTGGTCTGTATGGTTTTATTATGATTTGAATGGCCATCCTTTAGCATATTCAATGTTATTTGGTGTGAAATCTCAGGTTTGACTTTCACTTTTAATGGATTAAATACATAATCTAGTCTAGATCATCACCTCTCCGCAGGAGAAAAATGAGTCATGCCAGTCGCATTCCACGCTCACAAATACTTTCTGTAAATAGGAAATAAGGCAGGATTTCCAAGGGACCATAGCGGGTGGAATTACTATGCGATCCCAGGGGAGATTGGAATTTAGGCTCGGATCTGAACTCACTGGGTTTCTGACTTTGTGATGCTGCAAGTTCTTGTTTCATGGGAGAGAGAGGGACATCTCTTTAGCACACACCATCATCACATCTTTGTGGGGTTGGTGGGTGGTGGGGGCCGTTTCTGGGAGTGTTTCCAGGCTATCTTAAAATTCATTCCAACTTGCATCTCTATAGGTCCAGCAGGAACTCTGACTTTAGATTTAGGCCCTTAAGATTTCTTAGTGGGCCTGCCCCTTTGCTTCCTTAGAGGGGAAAAAAATTGTTCTGCCATTGTTCCTCAACCTCCCCAGGCCTCAAGGCTGCTCTGTTGGAGCAGCAGATCCCTTCTTATCTGGATGGGTGCCTCCATTACTCCTTTACAGACACCGGCCACCACCAATGTGTAAGTGACCCTGCAGGGATGTGGAAAAAGGGCAAAATGGGGCAAAGGGACAGGCCTTTGTGCTGGTTCTTGGCCTGCAGCCATTGATATCTGCAATTACCTATCATCTGCAATCTGCTATCGCAAACAACAATTGCCTCCAAATGAACTCAGAACAGCCTCTTAACTTTGTGGCCTTAAAGCGACAGGACATTGCATCTTAACATTCTACATTTACATTGATTTAGCACTGTTATCATAATCAAACAGCATATTATCCAACTTCTACTGTGAACAATGCCATGCTAATTTGTTTAATAAGTTGAGTCCGTGTACACATGTCGTTGAATCCTCGAGCTGAGTTTTTGCAGATGATATTGTTTAGCAGCATGGGAGCAAATGTACTGATTGACAAACTTAAAAACAGTGAGAAATGTTTACTATCTGCCTGGCTCAAGTGAGGTTAGTGGGACTTCTGCACAGATTGCTAAAATATTGAATAAGTAATTGTGTATATCCACCAGTCTTCCAAACACAGAATCAATAAACTACCAGCCCCATGGTACCTATGCTTGAATGAATCATTTCACAAAGAGTTAGATGGTGTTTGATAGTGGCCTAAATCAGATGAGAGTCTCGCTTCCCAGGGTATGGTTCTACATTGCCAGCTGTTCTCTTGTACCTTGTGCATGTGTCCAGTCTTTAGTTGGGAGTCGCGATGGTGAATATGAGGCTATTCAATCATGGAAAGCATCACAATCAAAGCTTGATCTGTTTCTTTCCTAACATCCACCCCTCTTATGGGATAACCATCAGGAGCAAGAATAAAAACAGAAAATGATGGAACTACTCTGCAGGTCAGGCAGCATCAGTGGAGAGAGAAACAAGAGTTAACATTTCAGGCTGACAACTCTGATTCTCTCTCCAGAGATACTGCTTGACCTGCAGAGCATTTCCAGCATTTTCTCTTTTTATTTCAAAGTTCCAGCATCTGCAGTATTTTGCTTACGTATCAGGAGCAGAAATCTTGATTTGTCCCCTCTCTATCGTGCAGTGGCACTTAGTATTATCTGGCTGCAGCCTTTGTTCCCCAGTAATATCTGTTAAAATAGTATAACTTAAGTCACCCATCACTCATGCTGGAAGTTAAACAAATCCTCACACCCTATATGTTTAGTTTTTTTTCAAATCTCTGTTCTTAGAGGGCTTGACAGGATAGATACTGAAAGGCAGTTTCCCCCAGCAGGAGACAAGAACTAGAGGGCAGAGTCTCAGGATAAGAGGTCAGGCATTTAGGACTGACATGAGAAATTTCTTCACTTAGAGGTTTGTGAATCTTTGGAATTCTCTACCCCAGAGGGCTGTGGATCCTCAGTCATTGAACATGTTCAAGACTGAGATTGATAGGTTTTTGGATGCTAAGGAAATCAAAGGGTCTGGGGATATGGCTGGAAACAGGAGTTGAGGTGGAAGATTAGCCGTGATTCTATTAAATGATAGAGTAGGCTCCTCATACTCTCTGGCTTCTGTTTCTTGTGTTCTTAGATTCATTCAGATTTTTGTTCCTTCAAGTTCATGAGAATGGGGATTATAATAGTGAGTAATAATCAATAAAATTTTTACTGGCTTTCCTTTAATTCAATTTGTTATGGGCAGCAGGAAAGGGATGAACTCTGATTACCCTCCTCGATTGGTCACAACAAAGAATTAAGGGCAGAACTTTGCCCTTGGATGGCGGGTGGGCCCCACCGGCACGGCGGCGGGCGGACAGCCAACCCCCACCACCAAAACGGGGCCCACCGCCATTTTGAGTGGGTGGGCCAATTAAGGCCTGCCCGACGGGAAGCGCTATGAGCTTCCTGTGCAGGGGGTGGAGGGATTCCCCATCTGTCAAAGTGCACATGAAAGAGCGCACTGCTCCCTGAGGCAAAGTCCTGTCTCAGGGAGATTCGTGAGAGGTAAGTAAAGTCTAAAAATAGATAAGTATTGAAATTATTAACATGTCCCCCTCATGTGACAACGTCACACAAGATAGGACATGTTAATAATAGACCCATAAAATTTATTAAATGTTTACAAAACGGACATGAAACTTCATCTTGTTAGTGGATGAAGTTTCAGCAATAATCTGGAGCCCGCTGGGGCTCCTGGCCTGGCGCCAGCCTTCAGCTTGGACGGGCAGGTCTTTAATGATTTTAACTAGCCTGTCAATGGCCTCAATTGGCCATTGACAGGTCGGCAGGCGGACAGCTGATTTCGCTGTCCACCCGCCTTCCTAAAGATTTAAAGGGACCAGGATAACGTCAGGGATTCCTCCCGACCTCATCCCACATCATTTTCTCCTTGGGGAGCGGGCCCCGCCCCCAAATCGCTGAGGGGAAAATCCTGCCCTAAGTTTCTTTTTCACGAGGATATGCCTTTTACAATTCATAATGTATTTAACTATTTAAGCTGTGACCAATTGGGAGCCAACCAAACAAGTTTTTCTTAAGTCAAAGAGAGAGCAAATTTATTAACCACTAACCACAAGAAACATAATAAAAATGCAACGTCAAGCATTGGGCCCTCAAACAGTCATTCAGACCCACAGAGACACACACACACAGGTATCAGAAACCAAGGGGAGTTAGAGACTAATTTGAAAAAAAGGTAAAAGAATAAATGGCTAGATGTCCTTTAATTGTTCCTGAGATGTAGCTTTTAATCTTTGCGGCCAGTTTGGGTTAGCTGGTTTCTTAGATGCGTGCAGTCAGGTGTAGAAGCTGTTACAACTATAACAGCATCTTGTTTGCTGGTGGGTTTCTGGTAGAGTTAACTTCTTGAATTGGGTGACACACTCATTCAAAAGAGAGAGAGGGAGAGAGCAGCCTTCAGCCTGTTTTCTCTGCTAAAGACTTTCTTGACAATGCCTGTGTCATTTGCAATCTCTCGCTAGTGGCTGGGCAGACTTGCCTTGAAATACTTCACCTGTTGTGTATTTCCAAGAGCTTTTGGGTGTGTCTGTCCATGACAGCCATTGTTTCAATATCCAGTACTTTGCATTTTTAGTGTCTCTTCTTTAGACAGTTTTGATGGGTGCCTGGATTATAGGAAATGTCTCTCTCTTCACACTCCCCTGAGGGTGATTTGTTTGTCTCTCATCTTCAGCTTGGAATGTGGCCTTGCATTTTTAAGCAGTTTGCTCTGAATCAGTTCAAATTGCAAAATTTCCAGTCAGTTGCAAATTGAAAGATTGTGGGTGGAATTATCCCAGATTTGCACTAAATGTGTTAAGGGGCGGGTAAACTGACGTTTTACCCGCCGGCCACGATGGTGGATTTTCATACCGTATCGTCCCAAACCCGCACATTATTTATACCCATCATTTCTATGGCTGGCGGGCTCTGATTCGCCTGCCATGCCATTACCTCACCATTTCATCACGCCAGGCACCACATTTAAAGTACAGCCATGCTCAGTGCTTCCAGCCCAGGACTGCAGCAAAGAAGACATGGCCCCAAAAGACAAGAAGATTGCTGCCCTCGAGTGCCCTTTGGATGCCATGGAGGCCTGCTGTGATGTCATCTACCCCGTTCTGGTTGCAGGAGGGGCAGCAACATTACCATCCCGGCTTGGTAGACGATGGCAGCGGTGGTCAGTGCCAATGCTGCACAGAAGAGGTTGGCAGTTGTGGATGAATGATCTTACTTCTGCAGCCAGGGTGAGGCAACCATCTCATCACTCTAAACCCACACACTCAACTCATCACACATTCACTGGCATCTCACTCACCGCCAGCTCAAGGGACATCATCACCCATTCTCACACACATACCCTCACATGTCCATCTGGCCTCATCTCCTGTAGAGATTGTGTCCTCAGGCATCACCATCTAGAGGCCACTTGCACAGATCAACATGTGCCCCCACACACACCCTGGGTTAACCCTCCTTCCCCAGTACAGCCCTTGTCCTGCAGCCTCTTCCCTTGCCTGAGACCACTTCTCCGCCTTCGTCAAGCAAGCCCTTGCCCTGCAGCCATTGAAAAGCCACCCACATAGGGCTGATCTGGTAGGTAGAGACCTGCCTGTGAGCTCCACTAAAAGTGATATGGCGCTGTGTATGAAGCCTGGCGCTGATGACTGTGAGTACTGACTGAAGCAATGTAGGTGAACAAACCTTGAAGTCCTGAGCGAAGTGCAGCCTGCCAAGCGCTTATGTGCTGTTGGGAAACACATCAGCGTGGATGGACGATCCAGTGGAGGGGTCGATTCCGGTAGGCAGGCCTAATCATGATATGCTGATGTATTACGATGAGGTTCCTGACATCCGTTGGCGGGAAATGCAGCCTGGCATTGCAGAGTTAAGCAGGCGATCGCGAATTGGTTTCACGCCATCGTGAAACCGACCACATCATATTGTCCGTTAATGCCACTGAACACGCCCGACGCCGGTGGCATGCAAAATCCCAGCCCATATTTTCAAAAGTAAAGGGGCATAGCCTTGTGACAATTTGCTATTTGTGGCAACATTTTACAGTGCATTTAAACTAAGCTTAGCATCTCTTTATTCTGCTGTCAAGTTCTATGCTTCCCAGTGTTTACAGTATAACTGCAGCACTGATAGGAAGTAGCACTGCTTTGTACTGACACTATGGTCGGGTTGTAAATTACGCCATTTAATCATTTTTCAAGAATGTTCACTTTTCAGGAACTGTTGGCAAAATATTAGGTTTATTCAGTTGTATAATTCCTTGCAAACTTATAATTGCAGTGAACCATTTTCCAAAAACAGAAACCCGGCTGGCTCATACTATAATGTTTCAACTGCTGCAGTTTAATTGTTCAACACATGGTTGTGTGTAATATGGGTTGTAAGTGCACTGGGAATGAAGTCACACTGTGCAGTATGCACATACAAGCATATTAACACAGTCATATGAAATTCCTTAGTCGCTATTTGAACAGAAAATTTATTTTGACTACGCTAATGGTTTGTTATAATAGCGTTAATGGACACACACATACTAGTATTGCATACCATGGCCTGTTTAAAACAATTTAGGCCTGGTAATGTCTTTGGTCCTGCTCTACAGGCATAAGTGCAGTGAAGCAGAACCCCTGCCTGTCCTTGCCCAAGGCAGGGACCCCTTCTCAAATTCTAGGCTGTCATTGCATGCAACGCTTGAGTTAATTCACTTTTCCAGGGTGTGTCCCTAATCAGGCCAAAGAAATTATATCTTCATTAACTCCCTCCCAGAAACATGATAGGGTCCCCCTTGTCCTCACTTATCACCCCACCAGCCTCCGCATTCAAAGGATCATCCTCCACCATTTCCGCCAACTCCAGCATGATGCCACTACCAAACACATCTTCCCTTCACCCCCCTTATCGGCATTCCGTAGGGATCGCTCCCTCCGGGACACCCTGGTCCACTCCTCCATCACCCCCTACTCCTCAACCCCCTCCTATGGCACAACCCCTTGCCCACGCAAAAGATGCAACACCTGCCCCTTCACTTCCTCTCTCCTCACCGTCCAAGGACCCAAACACTCCTTTCAAGTGAAGCAGCATTTCACTTGCATTTCCCCCAACTTAGTCTACTGCATTCGTTGCTCCCAATGTGGTCTCCTCTACATTGGAGAGACCAAACGTAAACTGGGCGACCGCTTTGCAGAACACCTGCGGTCTGTCCGCAAGAATGACCCAAACCTCCCTGTCGCTTGCCATTTTAACACTCCACCCTGCTCTCTTGCCCACATGTCTGTCCTTGGCTTGCTGCATTGTTCCAGTGAAGCCCAACGCAAACTGGAGGAACAGCACCTCATCTTCCGACTAGGGACTTTACAGCCTTCCGGACTGAATATTGAATTCAACAACTTTAGGTCGTGAGTCCCCTCCCCCATCCCCACCCCCTTTCTGTTTCCCCCCTTTTTTTTTCCCAATAAATTATAAAGATTTTCCTTTTCCCACCTATTTCCATTATATAAAATAAAAAAAAAAACCCACTAGAGCTATACCTTGAGTGCCCTACCATCCATTCCTAATTAGCACATTCGTTTAGATAATATCACCAACTTTAACTTTAACACCTATGTGTTCTATTGTACTATTGTTGTTGACATCTTTTGATGATCTGCTTCTATCACTGCTTGTTTGTCCCTACAACCACACCGCCCCCCCTCCACCTCTTTGTCTCTCTATCTCTCCGCCCCCCACACACACACCTTAAACCAGCTTATATTTCAGCTCTTTCCTGGACTCGAACTCAAGTTCTGTCGAAGGGTCATGAGGACTCGAAACGTCAACTCTTTTCTTCTCCGCTGATGCTGCCAGACCTGCTGAGTTTTTCCAGGTAATTCTGTTTTTGTTTTCTTCATTAACTCGTGGATTCCATTGGAGCCCTTCAACTGGAGAAAGTACTATGATGCCATCCAAGGTCAATTAGCTTACTTTAACAAAGCTTTCAGGACTTTTGTAGGATTCAGAATGTCTTGTGATAAGTCTCCAGTGGACGTCAGATCCACTGAGTTTATTTAAGGGCGTGAAGGCAGGAATTTTACAAACAGGATTGCTATCCCCTCACTATATCCCCTTGACAGCAGTTATACTATTGGACAGAGAATTAAGCAAGAAACAATTGGAGCTTGTAACAAGGGCAACGTAACAATTGTGGGGGATTTTAATCTTCACATAGATTGGATCAATCAAATTGGTAAAGATGGTATAGAAGAAGAGTTTGTACAAAGCTTTGTGACAGTTTCCTGGAACAATCCATTGTCAAACCATTTAAGGAAAAAGCTATTTTAGATGTAGTATCATGCAAAGAGACTGGGTTAATTGGAAACTTGACGTCAAAAACCCACTGGGGAAAATGATCATAATAAATTAAATTCCATACGAAGTTTGAAAGCGCCATACTCAGACCCAAACAAGAACCTTAAACTTAAATTAAGCCAATTACATATGTATAGGGGGAAAGCTAGCTAAGGTTGATTGGGTATGTAAGGCTAAAAGGTATGATGATAAATAAACAGTGATAAACATTGAAAGAAACAATTGAAAATGCTTAACAAAAATTCCATTAAATAACGAAAATTCAGCAAGAAGGATCCACTCCTGGCTTACGGAGAACTTAAGAATAGTATTAGACTCAAAGGAGAGGCTTATAATGTTACAAAGCAAAGTAGTAAGCTTGGGGATTGAGAGTGTTTTAGAAACCAACAAAATGCCACCAAAAAGTTGATTAAAAAGGGAAAAAATAGAACATATAAAAATTGCCTTTAGAGGCCAAGACAGGAGAAATTATCATGGGGAATGAGGAAATGGAAGAGACATTTAACAAATATTTTGTGTCTGTCTTCACTGTAAAAGACAAAAATTGCATACCAGAAATAGAGGGTAACCAAGGGGCTAGTAAGAATGAGGTAATTAATTATCCAACTTAAGGTAATTAATATCAGTGACAAAAATGAATTGGAGAAACTTAAGTGACTAAAATCCGTCAATCCCCAGGGCATGATGGCCTACATCCTAGACTCCTAAATAAGCTAACTGCAGAGATAATGTATACACTGATTATGATTTTCCAAAATTCCCTCAAAAATAGAATGGTCCCAGTGGATTGGGAGTTAGCAAATGTGATGCCATTATTCAAGAAACGAGGGAGAGAGAGAACAGAGAACTACAGGTCAGTGAACCTGACATCAGTCATCGGGAAAATGCTGGAATTTATTATTAAGGAAGTCTTAACAATGCACTTAGAAAATCATAGTACAATCTTACAAAGTCAACATGGTTTTACGAAAGGGAAATCCTGTTTGACAAAAGTATTAGAATTTTTTGAGGATGTAACTAGTAGGGTAGATAAAGGGGAACCGATAGATGAATTTCCAAAAGACATTTGATAAGATGCCACACTAAAGGTTAATACACACAATAAGGGCTCATGGAGCTGGGGGTAATTTATTAGCATAGGTAGAGGACTTGTTAATGGTCAAAAAGTAGAGAGTCGGAATAAATGGTGCTTTTTCAATTTGGCAGGCTGTGATGAGTAGAGTGCCACAAGGATCAGTGCTGGGATTTCAGCTGTTTACAATGTATGTTAATGATTTAGACAAAGACAAAGCATAATGTATCTGACAATACATAGCTAGGTGGGAATGTAAGCTGTGAGGAGGACACAAAGATTCTGCAAAGAGATATAGACAGGTTAAATGAATGGGCAACAAGATGGCAGATGGAGTATAAGGTGGTGAAATGTGAGGGTATTCATCTTGGTAGAAAGAATAGAAAAACGGAAATATTTTTGGAAAGATGTAAAACTTGCAGAAACAAAAACAAAAAGTGCTGGAAAAACTCAGCTAGTCTGACAGCATCTGTGGAGAGAAAGACAGAGTTAATGTTTCATATCCATATGACTCTTCTTCAGAACTAAACAGAAGTAAAAATATGATGAAATATATACTCTTTAAGGGGGGTGGGACAGCTGAAGCTGGATAGAAGGCCAGTGATAGGTGGAGGCAAAGGAGAGATTGCAAAAGAAGTCACAAACAAAAGGTCGAAGTGATGTTGATGATGGTGAAACTGACCAAAGGAGGTGCTAATGGTGACATTAAGAGTAGAAAGCAGAATGAGCAAGTGACAGATGGCCCTAGTGGAGGTGGGGTCGGGGGAGGGGACAGTGTGGGGGGGAAAAAAGGTTGAAATAGGCTAAAAGATGGGGATAAAGCAATGAATAAAAATGGAAATAAATGTTTTTTAAAATAATAAAAATAGATGGGAAAAAAGAGAAAAATTTAAAAATAAATATTTGGAAAAAGGGGTTCAAAAAAGGGGTGAAGATGGAGGAGAGTGTTCATGGTCTAAAGTTGTTGAACACAGTGTTAAGTCCGGAGGGCTGTAAAGTGACTAATCGGAACTACTGTATTCTAATGTATTCGCTGCTCCCAATGCGGCCTCCTCTACATTGAAGAGACCAAACGCAGATTGGGTGACTGCTTTGCGGAACACCTTCAGTCTGTCCGCAAGCATGACCCAGACCTCCCTGTCGCTTGCCATTCCAACACTCCACCTTGCTCTCTTGCCCACATGTCCATCCTTGGCCTGCTGCAATGTTCCAGTGAAGCTCAACGCAAACTGGAGGAACAGCACCTATTTTTATTATTAATATTTTTAAAATTTATTTCCATTTTTATTCAATGCCTCCACCTATCACTGGCCTTCTATCCAGCTTCACCTGTCCCACCCCCATTAAACAGTATATATTTCAACATATTTTTACTTTTCTTTAGTTCTGAAGAAGAGTCATATGGATGTGAAATGTTAACTCTGCCTTTCTTTCTACAGATGCTGTCAGACCTGCTGAGTTTATCCAGCACTGATTGTTTTTATTTCAGATTTTCAGCATCCGCAGTATTTTGCCTTTATCTTAGTGTAAAACTTGCAGATGTTGATATTGAGAAGAATTGGAGTGTACTCAAACCAAGAACTCAGAAAATTAGCATGCAGGTAAAGCAAGCAATTAGGAATGCAAATGGCATGTTGGCCTTTATTTGAAGGGATTGGAGTACAAGAATAAGTAAGTCATTCTACAATTGCACAGGGCTTTGGTGAGACCACACTTGGTGTGCTGTGTGCAGTTTTGGTCTCCATATTTAATGAAGAATATACTAGCATTGGAGGCAGTACAGTGAAGGTTCACTGCATTGGTTCATGAGATCAGAGGATTGTTCTATGATGAGATGCTGAAAAAGATGGGCCTATACTCTCCGGAGTTTAGAAGAATGAGAGGTTGTCTCATTGATACACACATGATTCTGATGGGGCTTGACAGGGTAAACACTGAGAGGTTGTTTCCCTGGGCTGGGAAATCTAGAAGACAGGGGGATAGTCTCAGGATAGGGGATCAATCATTTAGGGCTGAGATGAGGAGAAATTTCTTCACTCAAAGGGTTGTGAACCTTTGGTATTCTCTACCCCAGAGGGTTGTGGGTGCTCCATGGTTGAGTATAATTAAGGCTGAAATAGACAGACTTGTAGTTTCTCAGGGAATCCACAGATATGGGGAACAGGTGGGAAAATGGAGTTGAGGCCAAAGATCAACCATTATCGTATTGAACAGTGAAGGTCAAAAGACTTATAAGTTTCACTTCTTTCTAAAAATATTCCTGCTTTGCTACTCTTTCTACCTAAGCAAATAACCTCACATTTCCCCACATTACACTCCATCTGCCACCTCATTGCCCATTCACTTAATCTGTCTATACCTCTTTGCAGTCTCTTTGTGTCCTCCCCACAGTTTACATTCCCACCTAGTTATGTATTGTCAGAAAATTTAGATACAGTATTCTTTGTCTCTTCATTTAGATCATTAACATATATTGGAGCAGGAGTAGAAAATACGGATACGGCCTACTCCTGCTCCTACTTCTTATGTTCTTATGTTGTCATGGAGGGAGAGGATAACATGGGCATAAGCTCTCCCCATGGCATCCCTGATTAGAATTGCAAGGTTTGGTCAAAATGTGGCATAAGCCCAGTCAAGCCAATAACCAGCCTTTATTCTGAAGCATTGCCTGGGTTAATGGCTACCTATTCGTCCTCAGGGCCCATACGTTTTGGTAATAGGAACATGGGCAATAAGTTGGAAAGAAAATGAGTTTGTATTTTCAACTTATTTTTATTATGAAGCAGTTTGTTTCCACTTCGAGAATTTCCCCAGTAGAAAGAATTAGTCGAATCTTCTGGCAAGTGAAAACTCTAGCAGAAGTCAATGTGTACAGGGGGTGTGGGGAGATCCAGGGTTAGGATGAAGGGGATTTGGTGCGAGGTAAGATACTTTTGAATGGGCACAAGTTCATATAGGGTGAAAGAAGGGAAGTTGGTCAGGAGTGGAGTAATAAAAGTAATAACAAAATATGTTTTATAAATAAATCTGCTGTTCTGACTTGAGCACAAAAGTTATTTTTGAAGCGGCCAAAATCAAAATGTCCCTTGTGTTGATGTCGAAACAAATTTCCTTCCAAGTAAAAAATTTCTAATGAAGTCTGAACTTTACAGAGGACTGCTGATGAACTGTTTCTGATGCCTTTCTGTTCCAGTGAGCCACATGTTATGCTTCTGAAGTACATTTGACTTAAAAGCATATACCAGATGAAACAATGCATTTTAACATTTTTTAATATATTTATTCATGGGATGTTGGCGTCACTGGCTGGGCCAGCATTTATTGCCCATCCCTGTTCAGTTTCTGGGCAATGTTGATAGTGGGGGATTCAGCGATGGTAATGCCATTGAATGTCAAGAGGTGATGGCTTGATTCACTCTTGCTGGAGATGGTCATTGCCTGGCACATTTATGGCGGGAAAGCTTCTTGCCACTTGTCAGCCCAAGCCTGGATAATTTTGTGACATCAGAAATCCCTTCCGCAGTCCACAGTGAAGAATTTCAAATCCCTGAGCCGACACTTTGAATTTAAATTGACCGAGGTTCTGCTATTGCCAAATTAACATTCGTTCACCTTCATGTGCAAGCTGCTGCATCGAACAATAATGTGTTATAAATGTACGTAAAAGGACAGATAAAGACTATCTACCCGGACAAGCTGGTCCCACCCTGACCTGGTCCAAACTACACACACCGTCAATGACCCTCCCCCAGCTCCTGATTCTTCCCATTGGCCCTTTGCTCTCTTCACTTTCTGTCTCTTACAGCGCTCCAACCAAACTGAACACAAGCTGCAGGCAGTACCTCATATTATTTCTCAGCACTTTGTAACCCTGCAGAATTTAACAGCCTCTCCCGTTTTCCAAAAGACAGAGGGTCCTGGGGATGCAGTGTGGGTATGGAGCATTAAACTTCTAACAGCCAGCTGGTGAAGGAGGAGCCAGAAGTCAACCTTTCCTCAGCTTTAGATTTATTCACAAAGTCTAAAATTACAAATGTACAGTTCCTAACACTACAACCCACCACCAGTAAGTCCATAAGCGTCTTTATACTCGTTTGAGTAAATCAAATCAAATTAACTAATGAACCACCCCTTAAAGGGAGTCTCTCTTTATATTCTTTTAAAACAAATGAACTAATAATATAATTTACTAAGTAACAGCCCCTTAAAGGGGCACTGTAACAAAAATCAAAACTTTAAAGGAAATTTATTGAATGAAATCAAAATGTCACTCCTGGGATTGATGATGCACTCCAGCCCTTGTTACACCCACTGGCTGCAGAGGGCCTAAGGCATACCTGTGGACACCGCTTGCTCCCCTTCCAGGTCCAGACATGGACATAACCACGGAAGAGGGGCAGGCAGGCAGTTGTGTAGGACAACCCCCGCTGCCTGGGCCTGTTAGTGGCCAACTTAGCCAGGCCCAGGAGCAGGCTAACAAGGTCGTCCTCTGTCCTGCCCGCTCCCCCCCATTGCACCAGGTGTCCAAAGATCAGGAGTGTGGGGCTGAAGTGTGTCCACAATTTGAGGAGAAGCCCCCTCAAATAATGAAAAAGGGGCTGCAACTTCAGGCAATCTATATAAACATGGAACACCGGCTCTTCACGAGCGCAGAAAATACAGGCGGCCTGACAGTCCAGGAACCACCTTAATCTACGATTGCATGGGACTGCGTTTGGATGGTTGGCAAGGGCAAAGAAGTGAAGAGTCTGCAGCAGCAGCAGCAGCAGCAACAGCACAGGAAATCCCTCTGCTTGGACTGGAAAAGCACATAGGAAATTTCAGCGAGACGGCAGGTACTAGGGGGCTGGGGTTCCCGAGGGAGGTGTCGGGTTACAGGGTCAATGTGAGATTCTGCCCGAACGGGAAAGTGTCTCTTTACTGGCTCTTTTAAACAAAACCATAAATCAATAAAATAAACTAATAACAGGAGGTGACAGCCCCTCATGGGTAGCTAAAACAAAACTTTAAAGGAAACTTGCGTAATTAACTTAAAATATAATCCACGGAGCTGACAATGTACTCCAGCCCCCATGGTGCCCACCCGTCGTGGAAGGTCTCAAGCGTACCAGCAGAAACAGTGTGCTCCCTCTCCAGTGACACCCAACTGTGAACATAGCCGCAGAAGGGAGGTAGACAGTCAGGCTAGACTACCCCTCGACTGCCCGCTGCCCCGGCCTGTTAATGGCCACCTTGGCCAGGCCCGGGTGCAGGCGTACAAGGAGGTCCTCCACCCTCGTCACCCATCCCCTGCACCAAGTGGCCAAAGATCAGGAGCATGGGCCTGAAGTGCAGCCAAACTTTAAGGAACAGCTCCTTCAAATAACCAAAAATAGGCTGCAACCTTTGGCATTCTATATAGACATGAAATACGGACTCCCCAAGGTCTCAGAAAATACAGGTGGCCTGGGAATCCATGAACCATCTTAACTTGTGGTCGTACGGGACTGCTGCTTGCAACATCCTACACGCCTGGTCCCCGATGGAAAAAGGGAGGACTCCCATGTAGAAAGCCCTCTACTGGGGACCCCTGCCACTGCCGAGTGGCAGGACAGAATGCCATGTGTCTGGATGGTTGACAAGGTTGAAAGGAAGTGAAGGGTGTGCAGCAGCAGCACATACAGGAAACCCCTTCACACTGAAAGAAAAGGCATGGGGGGAATTTCAGCAAAATAGCTCAAATTGTGGGGCCGCATCTCCGAGGGAAGTGTCAGGACCAAAGTGTGCGGCCAGGGTGAAATTCTGTCCAAATGGGAAAGTGTCTCTCTATAAGTGCAGACACCTGTAGTCACTTAACCTTAATTTATACCATTAACGGGCTGGGAGGTGGGAGGTGGGCCGTGGGGGTGGGGGTGGTGGTTAACAGGGGAAACAGATTGACATTGTGGATATGGACCCTGGGTTCAAATACAGTCCTGATTATCTTTTTCTCTTTCCAGTTGCTAGAAAGAGTAACATAATCTTAGTGACCCCTCTAAATATTTAGATATACTCAGAGACCCCCTGTGATTTGCTTTTAATTTCAGATTTCCTGTCTTTCCAGTTTCTTTCATCATGTTCTTCTCTATTTAATGTCCTTTCATTGCTTCAGTGAAATTATATTCATACTTTCTCCACTTCCTATACCAGTGTATAGGTTAAATTTCAATGTAACCTATAAATCTAACTAACTATCTTCTCTCCACTTTTCCCAGTATAAACACAAGTTCTTTCTTCTTGTCTTTCTCAGTCCAGTTGAAGAGCTTGCTTATTTCCAGTTTTTGATTCAGGCATATGGGCCAAGTCTTTTCTCTAACTCAAGCTGATGGACGGTGTTGTGTATTTCCAGCAGGTAGTGTTTTCATTTTGGATGGATAGGTTTGAGGGGATGATCAAAGAATCACAGAACCTAATGATTCCTGTGCTGTTGTGATTGGCAGGGGAGTGAGGGAGATTGAAAAGTAAAGGTGGAAGGATGGATAAATGTTTTGTGGTTTTGCTAAACATTTTAAATGATCGAGGAATCATCAGGACAGCCTAGGGGAATATGGAAACAAAAGACTGTGAAAGCCTGAAGGAATCCATTTGTGTTTCAATGTTTGTGTGATATACTTTATATCTCAGATCTAAGCAGAGATGATACTAGTTTCCATGTGTGCAGCAACTTTATTCACAGTGCTTTAAAATATCTACTCCATGCTTCTAGCCCTAGCTTCCAGCCCTTTGTACAGCTTTGTTTAGTTTTCCTTAAGTCTGCACCCAGGCTTAACCAACCAAGAACAGTGAGCATCAATAGTAAGCAGACTCACATAATCAAACACAGAACAACTGAACACTACAGTTTGAAAAATAGCATCCACTACTCCAACTCTCTTCAATCTTTTTCTCTGCCAAATCTCTCTTCAGTCCCATCACAAATTTAAGCACTGTTAAAATAAATTAAGTGAGAGTGATGGAGTCCAAAATAGGATCGATGCACAAGGTTTGAAGAAGGAGGGGGTTCAATGAACTGAATGATCTTTTCTCATTCTATGCTTTTTAAGTTCTTTTCTTTACAGTTTTAGTGACAAATTGATGTCAAATGTCTACATTAAGAGTGTAGGAGAAATAAATCGAACAGTAATTAGTCAAAACATTAATTGGTCTGCCACTGGAGAGTAAATTGGGTTTTCAGTCTCTATAAGATTTGGTAAGTTTGTGTAAACTTGATATTGCTTATCACTCATGTCAACTGGCAGCTCACGTTATTGGCGATCTTATTGATCATCAGTGTCCTGTCTCATAACAGCCTGACTCGAGCAACAGTTTTAGTTTGCCCAATCTACTGCATTGTGGCAATGGTCAGAGCTTTGGTGGTTTTTAAACATGGGCATGGAATCTCTTCACAGGTTATTTTTTTTATCCCTTCTGTTTTCCTGTTCTCCTTTTGCCCAGATGCCAACTGCAGCTGAGGGCAGGCAGCTGAGCCATTGTCATGTTGTTTTTCAGCTGTCCATGAGGAAGTATATCAGAACGTCTTTGTAGTGTTTCTCTTTATGACAGTCTCTAAGAGGACTCAAAGAAAAATTAGATGTGCAGTAAGATGTTAGGGATTAACACACTTCACAGAATATAGGTCCAGTTGCTGCATAAAATAGTTACATTTAACTACACTGTCAGTCTTGGCTCAGTGATAGCTTTCTTACCTCTAAGTCAGAAGGATGTGAGTTCCCATGCCATTCTATAGAGTTGAGCACATAATCTAAGCAGACATTTCAGTGCAGTACTGAGGACGTACTGCACTGTTGAAGGTATTCAATTTCAGATGAGATGTTGAACTGAGACCCTGCCTGACCTCAGGTAGATGCAAAAGATCCTGTGACACTACTTGAAAAGGAGCATAGGTTATCATAGTCAACATTTAAGGCAGAATTTTCCTTGCAGGCTTCAGGACCCCATCATCAGGCTCAGAGGAGATCGGAAGTCTGCATTATATGAGGAACAGTCACTCATTTGTGATTTTCCCTGAATTGGCCAATTGGTGGACAGTCTGGCCTTTCAAGGTAAGTGAGGTGCCCTCGCTCCAATTTTTTTTCAAATTTACAATACAAAATACTCCTTGCAGCTGGACCACCATCATGTGAAGGGGTGCCCCTGTACAGGGGGCAGCTTCAGGGTGACTCAGTCCAGCCACGTAGGGAGGTTTCAAAACCTGACTGGAAGATTGATCCCCCCTTGTCTGCCATTGGGAGGCTGCTCCCAGTGCCTTCGGGGACCTGGAGGTGAACTGGAAAATTCTAGTCAGCCTTTGACAATAGGCCTTAATTTATATAAATTTTTTCCATGGGACGTGAACTTCACTGGCACAGCCAACATTTGTTGACAGTCCTTAATTGCACTTGAGAAGTTGATGGTGAGTCACCTTTTTGAACCGCTGCTGTCCGTGATGGAGATACACTCACATTGCTTTTGATCAGCAACAGTGAAGGGACGGCGATAAGTTGCAAGCCAGGATGCTGGGTGGATTGGAGGGGAACTTGCAGGTGGTGCCATTACTGTGTGTCTGCTGCTTTTGTTCTTCTAGGTGGATAGGTTAATAGGCCTTTAGTGGGCTTAATTGGCGATCCGTTGCTTTGTTACTCCTGTCACACACTCCAATCACACGTCTGGAAAATGGTCAGCTGGACAGGGGGGAGTAGGATGGAGACAGGGAACTGGCCGGCAGTAACAAATTCCATGCCCTCCACCATTGAGGCCTAGAAGTTCAGCCTTTAATTCTTAATATATCCAAAAACAGTTTATCTAGGCATTTACTCAAACATTGTTGGCTCTGGACTCTTGCTATGTACAAATTGGCTACTGTGTTCCAACAGTGACTCAACTTGTGAAGTACTTTATGATGACGGTTTCCAGTGGCGTTCCATGTGTCTCAGTGTTGGGTCCCTTGCTGTTTGTGCTATGTATTAATGATTTTGACTTAAATATGGGAGGCATGATTGGGAAATTTGCAGATGACACAAAAAAACAGTGAAGTGGATAGCTGTGGACCATAAGACAATAAGAGACCATAAGATGTAGGAGCAGAAGTAGGCCATTTGGCCCATCGAGTCTGCTCCACCATTCAATGAGATCATAGCTGATCTGTTAATCCTCAACTCCACTTTCCAGCCTTTTCCCCATAACTCTTGATTCCCTTACTGATTAAACATCTGTTTACCTCAGCCTTGAATATACTTAATGACCCAACCTCTACATCTGGCTTGTGGTAAAGAATTCTAGAGATTGACTACCCTCTGAGAGAAGAAATTCCTCCTCACCTCTGTCTTAAATGCCTTACTCTGAGATTATGCTTCTGGTCCTAGACTTTCCCACAAGGGGAAACAACCCCTCAGCATCTACCCTACTAAACCCCCTAAGAATCCTATGGGTAAATTTTTTAGCTTGGCAGGTGGCACATGCCCAACTCAACCGAATGTAAAATGTTGCGCAATGATGTCAGGTGAGTGTTTTTATTTTATTCATCCACAGCATGTGGGCTTCGCTGGCTGGGCCAGCATTTATTGTCCATCCTTAGTTGCCCTTCAGAAGGTCCTGGTGAGCTGCCTTCTTGAACCGCTGCAGTCCATGTGGTGTAGGTACACCCACAGTGCTGTTAGGAAGGCAGTTCCAGGATTTTGACCCAGCGACAGTGAAGGAACGGTGACATATTTCCAAGTCAGGATGGTGAGTGACTTGGAGCAGAAATTACAGGTGGTGACGTTCCCATCTATCTGCTGCCTTTGAACTTCTAGATGGTAGTGGTCGTGGGTTTGGAAGGTGTTGTCGAAAGAGCCTTGGTGAATTCCTGCAATGCATCTTGTAGATGGTATGCGCTGCTGCTGCTGTGCGTCGGTGGTGGAAGGAGTGAATGTTTGTGGATGTGTGGCCAATCAAGTGGGCTGCTTTGTCCTGGGCAATGTCAAGCTTCTTGAGTGGTGTGGGAGCTGTACTCATCCAGGCAAGAGCGTCCCGATGTCATTGCACACTGGTGCGATATTTTGGTCGGCGGACATGCGCCGGAGTTGGCAGCGCGTCGGCCAACAATTAAAAGGCCTATGAAGGTCATTAAAAAGTTAATGAAAAACTTCACTGCTTGTCCAACCTTACGGCTGGTGGGCAAGTGAAAAGGCCAAGCGGACTTTGCACTTTTTTTGGAAACCTCATTCACAGGTGGGATGAGGTTTCCAAAAGCAGATAAAAATAAAATAAGAGACTTTAATTTTTCATTAATTACATGTCAGATGAGGGGACATGTTTTATAGCATTTGTAAAATAGATATTTTTTGAAATCTGTCCATCTCCCTGAGGGAGCTCTGTGCAAAGGCACTCATGCGCATGCGTGAAGTTCATAGCTGCCCCGCTCGCACTCCCCCCCCCGACCGTGCGCTGCCTTAAGTGGCCCACCAGCGTAGAACTGCCTTCCGGACCCGATCGTGGGTGGCGGGTGGCTTCCCGACGACCCCCACCCGCTCCCGCTGAGCCTGCCCAACGTGGGTGAAATTCTGCCCTTATGTTTCAGTGAGGTCGCCTCTCATTCTTCTAAACTCCAATGATTACAGGCCCAACCCACTCAAACTCTTCTCATAAGAAAGTCCCTCCATACCTGGGATCAACCTAGTGACCATAAGACCATAAGACATAGGAACAGGAATTAGGCCATTCAGCCCTTTGAGTCTGCTCTGCCATTCAATCATGGCTGATAAGTTTCTCAACCCCATTCTCCCGCCTTCTCCCCGTAACCTTTAATCCTCTTATCACTCAAGAACCTATCTATCTCAGTCTTAAATACACTCAACGACCTGGCCTCCACTGAATTAAAAACCTTATCCGGACTGTTTCCAATGCCAGTGTATCTTTCCTTAGATAAGGAGACCAAAACTGTTCACAATATTCTAGGTGTGGTCTAACCACTGCCTTGATAGTTTTTATACTCCATTCCCTTTGATATAAAGGCCAACATTCCATTTGCCTTCCCTATTACCTGCTGAACTTGTATACTAGCTTTTTGTGATTCATGCACAATGACTTCCAAATCCCTCCGTGCTGCAGCTTTCTGCAGTCTTTCTCCATTTAAATAATAGTCAGTTCCTCTATTCTTTCTGCCAAAGTGCACGACATTTTCCCACATTATGGGCAGAATTTTGCCCTCGGTTGGCGGGCGGGCCCCACCGGCTTGGTGGTGGGTGGACGGGCAGCCGAACTCTGCCGCCGAAATGGGGCCTGCCGCCATTTTGAATGGGTGGGCCAATTAAGGCCTGCCCAGCGGCCTGCCTGACAGGAAGCGCTATGCGCTATGCGCTTCCTGTGTGGGGTGGAGGGATTCCCCATCTGTCAAAGTGCTCTGTTTCAAGCATGCATGCGAAAGAGAACACTGCTCCCTGAGACTAAGTGCTGTCTCAGGGAGAGTAATGACAGTCTAAAAAACTTTAAAAATAGGAAAATTTAAAAATTATTAACATGTCCCCCTCATGTGACAATGTCACACGAGATGGGGCATGTTAATAAATATCACATAAAATTTATTAAAGTTTTTAAAAACAGACATGAAACCTCATCCCGCCAGTGGAGGAGGTTTCATGTATTATCAGAAGCCCGCTGGGGCTCCTGGCCTGTCCGCCAGCCTTAAGGTTGGATGGGCAGGGCCTTTAATTATCTTAATTACTCTGTCAATGGACTCAGTTGGCCATTGGCAGATCGGCGGGCGGACAGCTGATTTCGCTGTCCGCCCACCTTCCTGAAAATTTAAATGGACCGGGATGACATCGGGGCTTCCTCCTGACATCATCCCGTGTCCTTTTCCCGTCGGCGAGCGGGCCCCACCCCCAAATCGCTGACAGGAAATTTCTGGCCTATGTTCCATCTGCCAAGTTTTTGCCCACTCACTTAACCTGTTTCTGTCCCTCTGCAGACTCTTTATGTCACCCCCACTGCTTGCCTTGCTGCTGTTTTTGTTTCATCTGCAAACTTGGTGATCGTGCATTCATTTCCCTCATCCTAGTTATTAATATGTATTGTAAATAATTGTGGCCCCAGCACCGACCCTGAGGTACTCCACTAGTTACAGGTTGCCATCCTGAAAATGCCCCCCTTATCCCAACTCTCTGTCTTCTATTAGCTAGTCAGTCCTCTATCCATGTTAATATAATACCCCCAACAACATGGGCTCTTATCTTCTTAAATAGACTTATGCGCAGTACCTTATTGAACACCTTTTGAAAACCCAAATTTATTACATCTGTTGGTTCCCCTTTATCTATCCTGCTTGTTACCTCCTCAAAGAATTCTATTAAATTTGTCAGGCATGATTTCCCCTTCATGAAACCATGCTGACTCTGCTTGATTATATTATGCCACTCTAAATGCTCTGCTATTACATCCTTTATGATAGATTCTAACATTTTCCTAATGACAGATGTTAAGCTAATTGGCCCAAGGTTACCTGTTTTTTTGCCTCCCTCCCTTTTTGAATAAACATTGGCAGTTTTCCAATCCTCTGGCACTTTTCCATAATCTAAGGATTCTTGGAAGATTACTACCAGTGCATCCACTATCTCTGTAGCTAATTCCTTTAATATCCTAGGATGTAACCCATCAGATCCAGGGGACTTATCAGCCTTTAGCCCCATTAGTTTCCCTAGTAGTTTTTCTCTAGTGATTATTATTGTATTTATTCCCTCCCCTACTTTTGCCCCTTGATTATTTAGTATTTTTGGAATGCTATTAGTGTCTTCTCCCGTGAAGACTGATGTAAAGTATTTATTCAACTCCTACGCCATTTCCAGGTTCCCTATTATTATTTCTCCAGCCTCATTCCCCAAGGGGCCTATGTTCACTTTGGTCTCTCTCTTCATTTTTACATAATTAAGGAAGCTCATACAGTCCACTTTTAAGTTAATTTCTAGGTTACCCTCAAAGTTTATTTTTTTCCTTTTTTCTTGGTCATCTTTTGTTGGTTTTTAAAGATTTCCCAATCCTCTGGCTCCCCACTAATCTTTGCCATATTATATATTTTTTCTTTCAAATTGATACTATCCTTAACCATGGTTGGTTTATCCCCTCCCTAGAGTCCTTCATTCTCACTGGGATATATCTTTGTTGTGAGTCATGAACTATTTTCTTAATTGTCTGCCATTGTTCATCAACCGTCTTTTCTGTTAAACTTCTTCCCCAGTCCACTCCAGCCAACTCTGCCCTCATTCCTTTGTAATTGCCCCATTTAGGTTTTGTACAGTTGTTTCCGACCCAACCTTTTCACTCTCAAACTGAATGCTAAATTCTACCATGTTATGGTCACTGTTTCCTAGTGGATCTTTCACTTTGAGATCATTTATTAAACCTACCTCATTACACATTACCAGATCCAAAATAACCTGATCCTTGGTTGCATCCAGAACATATTGTTCTAGGAAACTATCCCAAATACATTCTATGAATCCTTGCTCATGGCTATCTCTGCCAATTTGATTTTCCCAATCTGCATGAAGATTAAAGTTACCCATGATTAATGTACTGCCTTTTTTACATGCCCTCATTATCTCCTGAGTTATTTTCTGTCCCACAGTATAGCCACTGTTAGGGAGCCTAAAGATTATTCCCACCAGTGTCTTCTTCCACTTGTTATTTCTTATCTCCACCCATATAGATTCTATATCTTCTGATCCAAGATCATATCTTGCTACCGTACTTATTCCATCCCACACTAACAAAGCTACCACCCCTTCCTTCCTGCCTGTCTTTCAAAAGATCACATACCCCTGAATATTTAGTTCCCAGCTTTGATCTCTTTGTAACCATGTCCCCGTAATGACTATAAGATCATACTCTTTAACCTCTATTTGTGCCATTAATTCATTTATTATGTTCCAAATACTATATGCATTTAAGTAAAGCACCATTAATTTTGCCTTTTAACCATTTTTTCCCCTTTTGACCCTATTTGCCACTTTTTTAAATGTTTGTACACTCTGTCCCTTCCTATCGCACTCTGGGTATCATTAATTAAATGGCTGCCCTGTAATGTTGCTTTGTGAGCCTACATATCCCCTCTCCAGAACCCTCCCCCACTCTATTTAGTTTAAAGCCCTCCCTACAGTCCTAGTTATTCGATTTGCCAGGACACTGGTTCCAGCATGGTTCAAGTGAAGCCCATCCCACTGGAACAGCTCCCTTCTACCCCAGTACTGGTGCCAGTGCCCCATGAACTGAAGCCCATTCCTTGCACACCAATCTTTGAGCCACGCGTTTAACTCTTTATTTACCCTATGCCTCTTTGCCCGTGGCTCAGGCAGTAATCTCGAGATTATTACCTTGGAGGCTCTGCTTTCTAATTTAGCTCCTGACTGTTCAAATTCTTCCAGCAGAGCCCCCTTTCTAGTCCTATCAATGTCATTGGTACCAAAGTGGAAGATGACAACTGGATCCCTCCCCTCCCACTCCAAGTTCCTCTCCAGCCCTGAGGAGATGTCCTTAACCCTGGTGCCCGATAGGCAACACAGCCTTCAAGATCACGCACATGGCTGCAGAGAACAGTACCTATTCCCTTAATTATACTGCCTACTACCACTACTACGTTCCTATTTTCTCCCCCCACTTGAATGGCTCCTTGTACCACGCATGGTGCCTGGTCAGTTTGCTCCTCCTCCCTGCAGTCCCCGCTCTCGTCCACACAGCTTGCAAGAACCTCGTAGCTGTTGGACAATTGCAGGGGCCGAGGCTCCTTGAATGCTACCTACTGCGTCCCTGTACCTGCCTCACCTGCAGTCACATTTTCCTGTCCCTGATCACAGATCTAATCTGAGGGGTGTGACCACCTCCTGGAGCAAAGGTAACTTACCCCCTCCCTGATGTGGTGCAATGTCTGCAGCTTGGACTCCAGCTCCTCAAGTCGGAACCGAAGTTCCTCGAACTGCAAATACTTACTACAGATATGTTCGCTCTGGATCACCTTGGTATTCAGCAGGTCCCACATGCTGCAGCAGTAACACATCACCCGTCCTGCTGTCAATATCGTATTTTATTCAATTTAATAATTAATTAATTACTCTAGTATCCCTGCTCTTTACACTTGAAGAATCCCTGCTTTTTACCCTATATTTGTAATTTTTTTTTACACCAGTATCGATCTTATACTTAGCAAGCTATTTTTAAGAAAAAGAGAGGAAAAAAACGACTAGAGACCTAAACACAAACTAAAGACCTTACTTTTACTTTAAAGACTAGAAATACTCATCAATCCTATTCACCAATCAGCTGCTTTCCCTGCACTCATGTCACATTGTGGTTCATGACATTACTCCACCACTGATTTCACATGAGATCTTCTCACTCATTTTAAAATGAAGCCTCCCTGCGTTTTGTAAAATGAAGTCTCTCTGCACTTTTTAAAATGAAATCTCCCTGCGCTTTTTAAAATGAAATCTCCCTGCGCTTTTTAAAATGAAATCTCCCTGTGCTTTTTAAAATGAAGTCTCCTCACTCTCCCTGCTCCTTTTAAATGAAGTCAGACTCTAGTATGATATCAATGGTTTGTTTGAGTGGGCTGTGTGCTGTAACTTTTCTATGGATCTATTACTCTATGGCTGAGTGTCACAAAAAGGGCTATAAAGGGAGAAATTTGTTCTGTTAATATTGTTTGCTTAGATCTTTATCACTGTAGCTCATCCACCAGCATCTGGCAGAAACATATATTTCTGTCCATGGGTATATTTACCACCACTTTTGAAAAAGAAATGACAATGTAGATTCAGCTATTTGCAAACTGACCTCAAATTTATTAAAATCACTCCAATTCAGGCCTGGGAGTTTTGGATATCATCCCTGTACAACATTCTATTTTCAGCTTTTTCCTCTGATTATATAATGACTTTAAAAAACTTGACATTGTTTAGTTCTCAGGGGCTTTATGTTCAAAATTATTTCCTGCACATATTTCACTCTGTTTTTTAAATCACTTTTATAACATGTAGTTTTTTTTTCCCAACTTGGAGGTGAGATACATTCCATGTAATTGTGCAGAAACCCAGAGTTTGATTAATAATCTTGCAGCACAGTCAAATACAAAATAAATGGATTTCTGCATTTCTGTTGTTCTCTAGAGCTCTATCGTAGAAATTGGCCATTATGGCAACCATTTCCCAGATGAAAAACTGGACAAAAATGACAAGATTTGAGCAGGGTTAGGGTTCATGTTGGGTTAAGTCCTGTGACATTGAGGCCCCAATGCTAGACTGGCCTCTGATGACTTTCAGTATCTGAGGTTTCTAAAACAGCTGATCGGCCACATGCCAAAGAAAAAGCCTAACTCTTGTTTTAAAATCCTTATGAGAAATTGGGCTGCCCTGCTGTGTGGTTCATGACAGGCCTACTCTCCTCAGGCTCTCCAGGCATGTTCTTCAATTATTTAAGACACATATTCATCAAAAGCTCATGTTTACACATTATTCTATGCCTTTAACTTGAATTACTGGATAACCAGATATACTCATAACATAAAATGCCTCTGATTTTTACTTCTCTGTTTTCCATCCAGAGCTTGGTTGCTGCATGTAAAAAGTTATTTCCAGATTATAAATGTTTATACTTTCTTGATCTCATCAGAATTTTTACGGTAGCTATAAGGTCTTTTATTTTATGATCACATTTTCTATTATCGATAGCTTCAAGAACCAAATTGTTGTATAGAATTATCAGTTTTAGTTCTTTTCCTCGGGCCTTGTTTCATGCATGTGCAGGGCTCTGGGGCTGCTTCAGTGCAGAGCTGACTATCAGCCTGCTTCACTGCCTACAATAAAAACAGAAAATGATGTAGGTATCAGCAGGTCCGACAGCATCTGCGGAGGGAGAAACAGAGTTCACATTCTGGGTCAAAGATGGCCCTTCATCCGAAGATAATGGGGGGAGAGACTAGGGAGCAGAGATGGGGGTGGGGATAGGAGAGACAGATGGGGTAGGGGGCTAGAGACAGGGGGAGAGAGTGTGATGGGGATTCTGAAGATGGGTCATCAACCTAAAACATTAACTCTATGAAATCCAGCGAAATGTCTAAAGATCTAAATAATGTCCAAGCTTACTGTAAATTTGTATTTTATCTTTAATTACCTGTTTTCTTGCCTCTTTCTGATTTCCTAATAAAATTTAAAACTTGATTACAGCTACAGTCAAAATGTCTCTGAGTATTTCATTAATCTTTTTCACAATTGAGTACACATCATCATGCTGATGCCCATGGATGGTACTTAGAGCTATATGAAGATAATGGGGTGGCCGAATTTTCAACTCAAATTGGTTGAGCCAGCATGAGTTCAACTTGTGACAACTGGGGCAAGCAGAAACAACTGGTGCCAACTGGAACAAGCTGGAAGCACGATCAACTGGCAATGACTGGCACCCAACTGGTCTTATTGGTTGTGCTTGACAACTGGGTGCCAGTTGAACTGGATTTTCCAACTGGTAAGGATATGGCCTAAAAAGTGGCTGCCACCAAAAAGATCAGCAATTTATTTTTTAAGATCGACGTGGAGCCAGGAGGGACAGGAGTGTTCCTCCTGGATCCACAGCATTACCGAGGATTGCTGCTGACTCCCATTGTCCTCTATCCCCTAGACCTTACCTTAGAGCCACTGCCAAAACTCCATTTGCTTCGAGCAAACTGTGGAGGCTCGGCAGGTACTTTACTAAAATATGGTCTGACTTTAGGACAGACTGACATGTGCAAAATTACAAAGGGTTTTGACAGATTAAGAAAAAACGTTGTTTCCACCGGTCAGTGGGTTTAGGCATAAATCATGTAAAGAACAAAGTGGGAAGAAGATTGTTAGGTGATGGAACACTGGTGGAAACAGAATCCATAATAGCTGAATAAATATCTGAAAATGAATGGAATGAATTTGGATTGCTGTTTAATGAGGCTGGTATAGGCACAATGGGTGAATTAGCCTCTCTCTGTGCTGTTAAATTCTCTGGCCAGGGTTCTGTCACCCCGATGGGTGTCTCGCCCACTAGTTAGAGGGAAACCTCCATCAGTTCCTTGGGGAGGCTCAATGGAATCAAACGCCTTTTGGGCACTTATGTGGCAGTGTCTCACCCAGGATTGGGGTCCCCAGTGGTGGAAGCCCTGCCCAGTGAGAGCTGTCAGCCAATCAGAGGCCAGCAGCTTGTCATTTTCACCAGCAGGAATGGCTGACCAGGAATCTCTCCTGCTCTTACTACCTGCCTTTGGCATACGTTGGAAGGATTCACAAGTTGATACTCAGCCTGATTGGCTGTGTTATAAACACACCTTCCTTGACCATCAAGCCTCGGAGTGGGACTTCTGGCTCAGAGGTAGGGATAATACTCACGATGCCATAAGACCCCTTTACTGAGATCCAGCTCACTTTTGAACAGTTTATAAGGCTGAGTGTAACACCTCACTGACCGCTGAGATATTCATTTGCTTTGCTTCAGCAAAACCTGTCTGGAACTGCATTGAGGGCCGGAAGGGTTCGGTCAGTTTGTGGGGTTGGCTGGGAGGCTGACATGTCACATGTAAATGAGGCCTGGAATATAAAATAAGTCAAGCCTTGCACCGATGACAAATTGGGTCTCCATCCTGTCCCAAGTTGACCTCATTAAGTCTCTATTGGTCTCAATTACAGATACACAGTGCATGTTAATTGCTGGGCTTTAAGCTGCTCTGAGCTCAATAAAAATAGCAAATAGGGGAGAATGTATTTTCCTTTAATTGTAAATCCAGTATAGCTCTATAAAAAGTAGAGAAATGGCAGTGAGTTAAGGATCATTCTTTGACACCTTTGCTGATGTGAGAATTTGTCAAAGTGCCACACTTTGGGAGGTCAGAGGTCACCAGATGTGACCTGGTGTCAGGGGAGCTCTCTCAAGGCCCTTGGAATGATGGAAAAATGTTTGACGCTTTTCCTCAATGGTTCTCGCTCGCTAACACAACACAGCTGACTGAACACAAACAGAGGTGTGTAATACACTAAAATCTGTACTTCCTCTGAAACTTCCAGTCATTTTCCTGTGAAATTCCAGACGACTGAATTTTCCTGGCAATGGCTCAAAAGTGGCCACTTTCTTTTAACCAAATGAATATACATTAAGATTGGGCGGTTTATTTATAAGAAATATCTAAATGATCAACTCTTGACTTCAATACAAAAAGCTGCATTTTGACCAAGGTGACACATCTCTCCAAGAGCCTAACTGTAACTGTGTGTGATAAAAAAGAAATTAAGCCTTTTTATTGGATTTTGAACATTAATTTACACCACTGTGTAGCAGTGTAGATGGAACCTTTTGTAGAACGGAACTGCCCTTTTAGCCTTCAGTAAATGATCCCCTGCGCAACTTTGAATAGAAGGAAAAACCCTTAATGAAACAGCAAGGGGCCTAAGACAATTTTTCATTCATCTTGTTTTTAGTATAATAGAAAATACTATCCTCTTATTTATGAATATTTTGATTTATTATCTTATGACATATGGCACAATGACACCTGGCACCTTGATAACTGTGCCAGATCATCATTCAGAGAGGATAGTGGGTCCCCCGTTACTAATTGCTCAGGTCAGAAGCACAGCAATGTCATCAGTCACAGTTTTCATTCCAAACTAGAAGGTCTTACTGTGTGGCCTGTTATTTTCAAGATGCGTGATTGTGACAGAGCTCTCTCCAAGTACGATATCAGGTTTGCAATAGCTTAGAAAAGGATGATGGCAACCCTGATTGGGAAAGTGGGGGGGGGGTGCTGGCAAATGCATGAGTGTGCTAGAGGCCACTGCAAGCTATTGAGATCAGCACTTTTTTCCATTGCTAAGAGGAACAGATAGCTGGAAACTATTTTCATGACTTGTTGAGCCCATGACAAAGGAGCATAATCTAAAAATTAGAGCCAGCCCTTTCAGGAGTGAAATTAGGAAGAACTTCTTCACACAAAGAGTGGTAATAGTTTGGAACTCTCTTCCACAAGTGACAATTGACTCTGGATCAATTGCTAATTGTAAATCTGAGATTGATAGATTTTTGTTAGCTGAAGGTATTAGGGGATATGGGGGAAAAGTTGGGTATTTGGAGTTAGGGTGCAGATCACCCATGATCTCATTGAATCGTGGAACAGTTGTTGTGTTATACAGTGGGAATGCACATATTGCCCACGCCAGTTTGATTCAGGTAAATTCTGGACAGTCATTATAAAAGTAAACGTCACCCAATTTGTTCTGCTCCGTTATATATGCAGATCTCATTTTAAAGGCTTTTTCAGTCTGTCCACAGATTTAGCATTTCAGCAGATTTTTAAGCACATAGTTAACCAGCTTTTGAAAGAAATGCCTTCTTGGAATGTGAGCGTCATTGGCAAGGCCAGAATTTATTGTCCATCTGTGGTTGCTCTGAGTAGGTGGTGGGTCATCTTTCTGAAGGGTTTGATACTTCTGGGTGGTTTGTTGGAGTACTTCAGTGTGAGAGGCAAGACATGCCACCGGAGTCACATTTGGTCCAGCCCAAGTAAGGATGGCAGGCTTCCTTCCCTAGATGGCATTAATGAACCAGTTGGGTTCCACTAAGATCCAAAAGTTTTGTGGTCACGTTTTACTGATCCCACAATTTTAATTTCCATATGTTTTTAAACTGAATTCAAATTCACAGGCTGCTGTGATGGGGTGTAAACTTGTCAATTTAAGTTTGTTGATGCATGCATGGGGCAAAATGATAGCTTAACCTTAATTGCATGGACCACAACACACATTCTCAAGATTTTCCTTCATGTTCCATGAGGCTTAGCTTAGTGAGAAACATGCCCTTGTTGTAGGTGCCCCAGTCACATCCTGTCATTGTACAAAAACTTTCCAATGATAACATCATTCGCCAGGTTATTCAAGTTGAGGTTTCTCAGGAGGTGGCAGTTGGAGTAGCAGGATAGACTCTCAACATGTTGTAGCTCCCAATCTCAGCTGCAACAGCAGTAATTTTATCCCATGATGAAGCCCAAGTCAGTGACAAGGTATCACCACAGCAATAATTTCCCCTTGAAATGAGTTCCCCATCTCGGCTGTGTTGTGATGCAGTAGGAGTAGACGGTGGTGGTGGTGTGCTCCAGTTCACTCAGGGAGTCCAGGTTGCCATGGCAATATGCACTTTTACATACACGTTGTAGTCCAGAGCTATAGATTGCGATGGCAGAGGCTCCAACATTCTTTCCATCACAAACAAAACCAGAATTACCTGGAAAAACTCAGCAGGTCTGGCAGTATCGGCGGAGAAGAAAAGAGTTGACATTTCGAGTCCTCATGACCCTTCAACTTCTGTGGGTCATGAGGACTCGAAACGTCAACTCTTTTCTTCTCTGCCGATACTGCCAGACCTGCTGAGTTTTTCCAGGTAATTCTGTTTTTGTTTTGGATTTCCAGCATCCACAGTTTTTTGTTTTTAATTCTTTCCATCACATGGCTGACCGGGAATCTCTCCCATTCTTACTGAATGCCATTGGCATGTTTTGGAAGGATTTGCAGGTTGATACTCAACCTCTTTGGTCATTTCTTGAAGGCACATCCTTTGGGCATCAAATCCTGGGATGGGACTTGAACCTTCTGGCCCAGAGGCAGGGATGCTACCCACTGCACCACAAGAACTTAGGAGTGGACAGATGGCTGCAAATTCTCCACATGAACAATTCACAATCTCAGCCTTGCAAGCAGGGAGGCTCCTGACATTTTGCCATAGTAGGGGAGGGAATGCTGGAGGGAAAGTGGTCCTTGGTTGCTCTCATGTACCCCCAAGGGACCAATTATGCATCATTGTAAGCAGAGGCCTGGGACAGACTCCCTGGCTGCTCTCTCTCTCTGTGGAGACAGTGCAGGGTTTGGATAATTCAGAGAGCTTAAGAGAAGAAAAATAAATATCTGGAAAGAAACACTTTCAGCAGCCAGCAGTTTCTGCATTATGAAAGAATTCATCTGGCTCCAGACATCAACTTGGACACAGCAGTAGGATTCTTTCTGTCAAGTAGTAATACCCATTTTATAAACTTACATTATGGTACTAAAATGACTACTAAACATCGACATAAAGCTCCTCTTAATTGTTTTAACAACAAAACTGTATTAAGGCAGTATAATTTTCATTTTCCATCTGCTCAGAGGCTTGCCAGTTAATTATTTAAGGCTAGAAATTACTCTTGCCTGTAAGACCGGATAAATGCTTAACACCTCCAAACAACATTCCTCTGTTCTTTATTAATACAATTTTGCTCTACAACAAAACTATTGATGCAGAATAATGTTCATTTTCCTTCCCCTCCGTGAGTTTGCCAGTTAATTATATGAACCTAGAAGTGACTGTTGGCTGTACTGCACACAAATGCTTAACACCTTCCAATGGCATTCCTGTCTTCTCTATTTTAATGGTATCATTAACCTGATTATTTTTAGTGGGTTAATACTTCAATTAAAATAGTGGCAAGAAGAATTCAATATGAAGCCATTGAACATTTGTCTGTTAATTTCAAGTCTACCCATGTTGTATCATTTTGAAAGGGTCTCAGACCACTAGAAACATACTTATCCGTGCATTTTTAAAACTACTTTTTTTTATAGCGTTGAGGTTCAAATAGATAAAGGTGAGATTCTGCAATAGGCATTTTAATGCCATTTTAAATTAATTAATTAATTTTTTAAACAAAAGTTTCTTCCTTCCTCATCCCCTGGAAGTGCTGAATCCTCCTTTACTTCAGTAAGAAGTTGATGTTGAGTTTTGGTCTTTACACATGCTTAAGTGATATTGAAGCATTTGAAAGAGACCAGCTAGGAGAGTAACAAGGTTAATTCCCAGTTAAAGCATCTTAGCTGCCAATGTAGGTTCAAAGGGCTGGGCCTCAAGCTTTAGAGAAGCATAGACTTTGGGGTGATTTGATCAAGATTTGTAAGCTGATGAAGTGATTAGATTGTGTTTGAGTTAACAGTTCAAAGTGACACTGTCTCAAGTTCTGCAAAGGCAAAAGTAGGCTAGATGTTAGGAGATGGTTCGTTTCTCAGGGAATAGTGAACCTATGGAACAGGTTGCTGCTGGCTTATGCTGATTCACTGGACTCCCACAGCTAGGGTAGAGATCACTTCATACAAGAGGTAGGTACCAGATAACATTAATTCAGGACAGAGTGTCTAAACTAGTTTCAATTAATAAGGGGGAGTGGGGTTGGAGAGGAATTTTCCAGGTTTTTTTTGCTAGTCTAATCTGGTTTTTCAGTTTCTACAGGTTATATGATTGTGCTGGGCAATGTGTAAATTATGATGCACAAGACCTCACATTGATGTGGGATGGCATGGACGAACCAGTAGGTCTTTTCCTGGCCCTCATTTTTCATATGTTCTTCCCGGAGTACAGGGAATTTGGGAATGCAGGCAATAGTGAAGGAGGCACAGCTGTATCATATATGGCATTCCATCAATGGAGGCTGTTACGTGTTCACTAGAATTGACGCTCCTAATGGGCCAAAGGGCATTCACTCATTGACCATCAGCAACTGATTGGTCATTAATATGCCACATAGAGATTGGAGCATGGAGCTAGGTTGGGTCGCTCATCTCAATTAAACACAGGGCTCAAGATGTTACATCTGTGATGCCATCTTGGTCACATCGATGTGTGTGTTAAGTGTCTCAGGGACAAGGCAGCATCAGCCACAATGCAAGTAAAGCAGAAAAAACCCTTACGGTTTCCAAACGTGTCATCTTCTGAGCTTCACTTTCTTGCCCCTTGAATCATTAATGTCTTCAATGTTTCCTTTCACAGAGAAAGCAAAAACACATATGGGTCCAGGGCTCAATGCTGCCTTTGTCAGGGTCCTAATACAATGGAGGAGGTGAAGGATGGAGCGGTGACTCTGTGTGCAGCTCCAGCAGGAGGGGCATGGTCAAGCGGAGCCAGAGCATGAACTGGGGGGTCAGGAGGAGAGACCCAGACAATGGGTCTGCCAGACGTAGGGTTTATCATAGAAGAGTTTTCAATTTACAAATGAGTGAGAGGCAATGCTGTGCACATCTGTACTTGGCCCGGGGTCTGGTACATATGCCACATGTTTTATGAAGACCTGATGCCATGTGGAGTTGGAGAGTATCCCTGCCAGTGGCTTTGAAAGTGACTGCAGCACTCAATTTCCTGGGCTCAGATTCTTTCCAAGAATCAAGAGGCGACCTGTGTGGCATCTCTCAGTCCACAACACATCGATACATAAAAGAGGTCACAGATGCACTTTACAGGAAGGCCTGTCAATATGTCAGGTTTGCTCTGGATGAAGATAGCCAGACTGCGAGATTCACTGGCTTCGCCATCATCTCAGGCTTCCCAAGAGTGCAGGGTGGAATAGGCTGCACCCATGTGGCTGTACGGGTTCCATGGCAGTAGGCCCTAATGTTTATAAACTGCAAGGGCCATCAATGTATTACTGGTGTGTGATAACCAGAAGCACATACTGAATGTTAGTGCACGGTACCCTGGGGTTGCCATGAGTCATGAGTCATTCCCAGATGGCTGAGATTTCTGAGGGGCCATTAGGTCTCCAGGGATGGCTGCTTGGGGATATGGGTTACCCACTGAAACGCTGGCTGGTGACATCGGTGAGTCACCCTCAGAATCCGTCTGAGGAGAGGTACAACGCTGCTCACAGCTCCACACACCCCCTTATAGAGCAGACCATAGGGCTTCCGAAGATGCACTTGAGATACTTGGACCGCTCAGGTGGCTCAATCCAATACACTCCTGACGGGGTTTCCCACTTCATCGCAGTATGTTGCACCCTTCATAGTCTGGCAATGTAAAAATCACCTGCCAGAGGATGAACCGCAGGAGGATGAGCGCTCATCAGAGGTTGAAGATCAGGAAGTGGCTGAGGGTCAGTATGAGCGCGATCACGCCATGGAGGAAGAAAGGCCTGGGGGACGTGCCGTGCACCTCATACATTAATTGTTCACAGGTTCCAGGAAGAGAAAAGTTAAGTGAGGGAATATGGCCACATCTCTTCTAGCTCTCAATACCATTTTCTTTCAACTCAGGGGATGTCCACCCACTTCCAGCGAGAATGTGTCCCACATTCACACTTGCGCATTCTGGCCTCATGAAACTCCAGGCCATGGTCTTTGATTTGGTCAGTGGGGCCCTGTGAGTGAGGTCACTCTCGGAGCTGAGAGTCCACTTAGGGACAAGAGCGATGCAAGAGAAGACTTGAAGCCTTCGCCACCATCTAATGATGCAAACACTGCTATGACTGGGATGTGGACATGCCTAGGGATCTCCTCCTCCCATGCATGTCTTTCCTGCTGCCTCTGCCACTGAGGAGACTCAAATGCCGCTAGAATATCAACGCTGATGAGCTGCCCTCATTCAATGGGGTTCCTTGAGGAAGAAGGGTTAGGAACACTTACAGCATACTCTTCAAATAAAGATTTAAGCTCATCTCCCTGACATCACGGAAGGGTGTGGAGACTAGTCAACTGAGGTTGACGTGACAGGAATGTGAATCTCACAGTGGGACACTATCACTGAGCGGGAGGAAGGCTAAACCTCGAAATAAGAGGATTCCAAAGTACAAAATCACAACTCCTTCAGTTGACAGGGACATTCACACAACCATCAAATATATTAGCAAAGGTGCAATTTATTTACATGGCTAGTACACCTGTGACCCAAAAGTGACATCAAATTTTCTTAACTTTCCTAACTCTACCTCTATGCGGGGGTTCAGCCCCGACATCCGCAGCAGAGGTGGAGGCAGCTGCTGACTGCTACGCCCTGATGGCTGTGCTGACCTTGGCGGATGTCCTCTGGTGGCCTGAGGCCTGGAGGGCCCCAGCCTGATAAGGGTCACCTGCTCAGGGGCAGAAGCACCCTCGGCGGCCTGTGAAGCTGGAGTGGATGGGGTCACAGGCGGAGGGGGCTGTGAGCGGCTGCACACCCTTGGAGTGTCCTGAGAGCAGGCCCTGGAGTGTCCGGCTGATGCTGATCCTCTGTGTGGGTGCCTGAGGGCCCCCCCTCCCCACCAATTCCTGCAGGAGATGGTGCACCTGGAGGGAGGTCAAGATGTTTTGTCCACATGTGGCCTATATCTTGATGGTGCCCGCCAGGCTGTGTGGCCATGGAGTGCAGGGCCGAGCCCTGCTTGACCAAGGTCTCCATGGTGGTTGCCAGCCTTCCCATGGTGACCCTGAGGCACTCACCTGTCAGAGCACAATATCAGACAAAAGATGGGCAGGCTCCACCAACATTCACTTTAGTCTGCTGAGTGACTGTCGAATCTCTGCCTGATGTTCCGCCGCCTGTCGTTGCATCTCCAGCATTGATTTGGAAGCCGCTTCCAGAGGCTTTTCGTTTGACTCGGACCGAGTGGGTGGCTGGTCCCCAGCAGCCCTCCGAGTGCCAGAGATCTGGGCCCTCCCTGCCTCTAAAAACCACGAGGACGTGTCAGTGAGATGTTCCCAAGAAAGTGAGTCCGAGCCTAACCTACAGTTGTGCCCCACCGACGTGTGTGTCTGAGATGGTGGAGGGTGCATGTGAGCACCATGATGGTTCTTCTGGTGCTTCCTTCTCGGATGAAGTCTGGGGGCTCGGACTGGTGCTGGATTGGCTTGGGGGCCTTGTTAAGCTGGTGCCTAGACAATAGCAAATAGAGTTTCAGTTAATGAGCATGAGCTAGATAAGATTGCACGTGACTCACTGTCAATGTCAGGATCTGACGAAGCGATGGAGCTGTGGTCCCTACTCGGTTGGTTAGAGAGGCTGATCTCCCCTTCTTCACAGGAGCAATCCCTGTCCTTCCCAGCCAGCTCAGCTGCAGCCTCCTCAAACTCACTGAGGGAGAGGATGTCGTACATCCCTCCACCAGTCTGTGCTGTCTTGTGCTTGTTGTGTGCCAGCTTGGCCTGTGTGAAGAAGGAAGAAAGAAAGGCGTGTGATGAGAAGGGATGGAGCAGAGATTGGGTGAGATGCATGTCCCCTGTGTATGGTGAGCCCTCCCCACAAGGGCCTGAGGAGAGAAGTATGAGCAACATGATAGGTGGGATGGTGGTGATACAAAAGTCTCGGTGAGAGAATGGGTGTTGATATGTGTTCTCCGTTAATGGTTGTGTAAGATCCCCTGAAGGGAGTAGCCATTTGAGTGCATCATGCCATGGTGAGGGTGTTGAAGGATGAAATACCATGGCGGAGCAGAGGAGTTCATTCATTCTCTTTCTGCACTGGGTGGCATTTCGGGCGTGGTTGCCAGCGCGCTGACCTGCTCTGCAACGGCCTCCCAGGCCAGAGAGGTGAGGCTGCTGTGCTTCCTGCAGCCACCCCTGGTCAATGGCTGGAGGGCCTGATGGGTGAAGCGGTGTGCTGCCTTCCTCTTCAGGCTCTCGGCCTTCTTCGTCTGGCTGCCAGACATCTCTGGTGGGCTGGAGAGAGTGAGATTGTGTGTTGGGCTGGCCTGACTATGATTCAGCTCCTGACCTTCCAGGTGAATTGGACCGATACGTGTCTCTGCATAATTAACGATCCTCCAAATGCAGAATCGGATGTGAGTTGCCGCCATTACCGTCAGTGGGTTGGGCACTGCCAAAACCACCTGCCACTGCACTTCATTTCATGATGGGAAAATTCCACCTGTAGTGTCCCAACAATTAGTTTGACTAAGCTCAGTTCACCCAGCACAGGTCAGGGGTCAAGCCTGAAATACCTCAGGTCTGTGGCTTTATATCACACTCGATGGTTCATTTGAATACAATCTGTATCAAGTTTCTCTTAACAGTTTTAAATTAAAAATATTGTTGCTATCGAATATTTTCAGTTTTCACTTCCTCTTTGTAAGTTTAAAAACATTTCAAAAAACGTCTTGAAACATAATAAACATACTTGGTTGTTCTTAAAATACTTCGTAATATTTTGTAGTATTAAGGTTCAAACCAAATGCATTCATCATCTTTAAGGGATGAACATTTTTATTTAGATTTGAAAAAGAAAAGACATTTCCTGGCGCACCCGCCCACACACTGTACGATAGATTACAGACATTAATTGGGTTATAATTGTGAAAAATAGGTTCCTAGCCAAATTTATGATATTAAGTTGTCTCTTCCATTCAAAAGCAGGATTTTCTGGCTTCCAACATGAATAGGAAATGGTTTGGTGTTTTAAAATTTGATCATAATAAGCTGATTATAATATGGAGTAAGACGTTAAGTAGTTTGCACTCCACCAGTTTTGATCTGTAGAGCCAGGTATAAAACTCATACATCATCAGTCAGCCTCACAACCCAGTAAAACAATGAGACAAAGCCGAAAAAATTCTCAGTTGAAGCAAGCCGCAATGTATGATCTTGACATCACTTGGGAACTTGGCCAGGACAATCCCCAGTTGCAACTCCACTCTTTACTGACTGTATCGTCAATGTTCACCTGTACCCTGCATCTGGCAAATGTTTAGCTTTAATCACGGGGAAGCATTGCTCTGTTGCCATGTATGCAGCATTTTAACTGTTGAATAAGATTTCTTCTGATCAGTATTTCTAGGGAACCCATAACCATGGAGGGAGAAAATGGTCCTTATTCTTCCCCTTTTCCCCCCAACCGGACACCAGGGGCAAAAGTGACCAATTTTGCTGGGCCAGTCCCCATGTTCCGAAGACACCTGAAACACACCTGACCCTATTTTGGCCTCAGATGATATTCAGGCAGTCCAGTTGGCCATCTTAAACAGTCATTAGACCCTTTGAATATGTTAATAAGGGGCCTAATTCCTGATTAAGAACCCCTTCCAGAAATTAGGCAGTATTGAGTGAAGCAAACTTGACTCAAATTATATTGGCATTTGCTGCTGCCTAACTAATGGTTGTCAACAAGCAGTCAAGCCTTTTTCTAATTTTACCTTCACCTGGAACCAGGGGAAACAGGGGTGCCCATTGTGTGCCTGTATTTGGGTGCTAACCAAATTTTCCCCATGTTCTTTAAAATTTATATCTTTCCTGTAAAGATTGACTGGAAATTTTTTATGAAGATCTTTACAATATCAATACCCATAAGAATGATAATAATGCAGAAGCACTATTTGTGTTTTTATTATGTAATTTGGAATCTTTCCTTTGGTGGATCCTGGCTCATCCACAATCTTGGTAACCAGGCCTGCCTATTCTATTCGGTTTGTTCCAATTGCACAATCTTTTCCCCCATTGCCCTTTTCTTCTTAGTTTCCAAGTAAAAGCAGTATGATATCAATAGTCAATTGGTAGCACAGAACTTGAGTATTGCTGAAAAAAGAGACTGGCTGTTGAAGCTTTTTGTCTTGCACTCATTAGGATAGGTGCAAGAATGTCAAATTTCAAAGGGAGCAACAATTTATACTGCAAGACAAAGGGCAGAAACTTCCCCCTGTTGAGGGGGTTGTGCAAGGGCAGGCGGGGCCGAGTGCGAACCTGATTGGTGCCCCCGATCGGGGCCGTGCTGCCATTTTATGTGGGAGGGCCAATTAAGGCCCACCCAGCGTGATGCGCACCCGGAAGTGCTGAGCGGTCCCTGTGTGGGTGGAATGGGGATTCCCTGAGTCGGAGCCTGTGCTCTTTTGCGCACATGCGCCAAAGAGCACAGAAGTCTCCCTGAGGCACAGAGGTGCCTCAGGGAGATTAGTTTAAGTTATGAAACATTGAGGAAAGGTAAAAAAAAAATTAAGGACATGTCCCCTCATGTGAAACTGTCACATGAGCTGGGACATGTCCACTAATTTTTTCAAAATATTATTTGAATTAATAAATCCTTCATGAAACCTCATCCCGCCAGTGAATGAGGTTTCCTGAAAAATGTGAAGGCCGCCTGAGCTCTTTGCCTTCCCACCAACCTTAAGGCTGGTTGGGCAGCATTCTTAATAACTTCAGTTACTTTCTTAATGGTCTTAATAGGCCTTTGACAGTTCGGCAGGTGTGTAGCCAACTCGGCTGCCTGCCCGTCGAACTGACAATCTAAATGATGCGCAGTGACGTAAGGAGGCGTGTCCTACATCACCGCGCGTCATCTGATATGTTGGTGAGTAGGCCCTGCCCCAAAAATTCTTCCTAAAAGGGTGCTGAAAAGTCAACTCTGATCGGTCAAGGCATTGCAATGGGGGATGTACCAGGGAACCATTGTTCCCCAGGATTTTGTTTAATTCAAAAAAGTTGTAATACCTGGGATTGTTGCTCTTGCCTGCTGAGAACAGCTGCCCTCTGTAGTTTCTAGCAAGCAAAAAAGTGAGCCAGATTATGAGGCCAATGGATAATCTTAAATTGTTTGTTAGCGTAATTCTTAGCACACTTGAGATTGCGGAATCACAACTAATATTAGACATATTCTGAGTTTTTCAAGCATGGGCTGGTTGAGTCTGGTCAATCAATCAGCACACATTTTCACATGCAGTATAAATTGTTGCTCCCCTTTGAAATTTAGTATTCTTGCATCTGTCCTGATGAGTTCAAGATGAAAAGCTTCGACAACATGTCTCTTTCTTTCAGCATTACTTAGTATGAAATTCTTTTGGCTTTTTAGATATGAGGATGCAGGAGGCTATCTGTCAGCATTGTCCAACCATTGTATGTTTGATGATGAATGGTTGTGATGCACTTTCACAGGCGTATATAGCTATAGGCACGATAGACTGAATGACCTCCTTCTGTACTGTATAATTTTATGGCCTGAAGTTTCACTCTCAAGTTGAGTAGTGAGAATTAGGAAATCTCCTTCTCACTGGACTCGCCTCAGGTGAAACTCACCTGAATGGTGGGATGTTCACTCCAGAGGACAGGTGAGGGATGGAGTCAGGCTTGCCAATTCCAGATGCTGTTTAAAAGGCTCACCTTGGTTCCGTGGGAATTCTTCCCAGTTGTTTTGCTAAATATTCAGCCCTTAGCACACAACTCTCACACCCTTTTACCCCTAACCCACTCCCCATGCCCCATCCATACCAACTCATGCCAACCCTTTCCCCCACCCACTCCCAATGGTCCACATACCCTCCATGCCAACCCATGCCCCTCACCCAGCCCCATATATGGCCCCATATAGTCCCCATGCCAATTTAATGTCAACTCATGCTAACTCAAGCCAATCCACCCACCACCCCTTGCCCTTACACCCTCCATGCTATCTCACCTTGTATCAATCATGGGAAGACCTCAGGAGCCATGTTGAGGTGAAATAAAATAAAGGTTTAAATATCAATTGCAGCCTTTACCATGATAAAACAACCACACACATTCATGAAATCCCATTCAAAGCATTTAAATTTCCTCAAATACTAAATCCCTTATAAATAAAACAAACTTGTATTCATAACCTCATTTCAAAGACAAGTCCTTTAATAACCTCTTCGAACTGTCAATCAAACTTTAAAATTATGACCTCCTGCTGCTTTACCTCTCACTGACACAGGCAGTCTTTTTTTAAATTTTTAAAGGACTTGGGATTTAAATAACTCCACAGCTTGACAGTTCTACAGCCTTATCCACCCTTCAAGAGCATTTACAACTACTCTTAAAATTCATAACTCTCAGACTGCGGGTTCAGACTCTACAGCAAAAATGGGGGGGTCTGTTTCAACTCAGCACTGAGTTCAAATGGCCCAGCTGAGTTTGGGTTTCCTGCCTGGGTAATGCACACAATGCCCCCTTTCTCCTACAGGCAAAAATGAAATATGTTGGAAATGAGGGTGGAACCTCTGGATGTGGGTCCTGCATGCCATTTTGGATGCGCTGTGGAGTCTCCATGACTCTACGAAAATCTGGGCAGATGTGTACATTGGATTCGCCTCCTCTCCATGACGTTCCCACTGGTTGTCATGTTTCTTTTGCTGTGGAATGTACAAACAATTTGTCAATGTGAACATCTTTTGTTTCACCCGGATACGTCTGTTGTGTCTTTTCTGATGTTAAAGATTTTTTCTCTGTCTGTCTGTCTGTCTCTCTTTCTTTCTCTCTCTATCTCGCCCTCTCTTCACTTCTGACCAGAAATATGGGAAGCCTCCATTCTGTCACTGGAGTACAAAATGGAGACAAAATGTGGAGGCCACATGCTCTCATAACATTTGGCATTTAGTGGGCAAATATGAATTAACCACAGGAAACAAGGGGACGCTCTCTTAGCAGTAGCTGTGCACGATCATTGTGAACTGAATTGAGTTATGGGGGAACATTAACCCACTACTCAGTAAACTCAGATTCTCGGTATCTAAGCTTGCCAACTCTGCTTGCACATATTCCTGCAGGTATCACAAAAAGCCTTGCAACCAACCAGGCAATTAAATAGTCTCTTTTTTTCTTCTCTCCAATATTGTTATAACTAATAAAATTTCAAAGCAAATGAAAAAAAAACACGATACACAATATTTTTTAAGCGTCCAGGATTTTTCTCCTGGGTTTACTTGGAGGAGTGGCTAGAAGGATAATGTTTAACTCCTGGAGATTCCAGGACAGTCCTGGAGGGTTGGCAACCCTACTTATATTCTCTGTTTGGGTCATGAAGAGGTAGTGGTTTGAATATTTTTTGAACTCAAACACTTAGAAATGAACCTTCTAGCTTTTTGTGCTATTGTCTTATTATTGTCTTTGTCCAAACGATGTTGGCGCATGACATGAAATCCAGACACATTTACTATACTGTCACAAATTGTAAAATGGAAAAACTGATCCATTCAACAGCACTGTAATCCCTCGCCATAATAAGCAAAAGACCTGGTTTATCTCGAGAGAAAGAAAGAAGGGGTGTAGTTGACTCAACACATCGCAGCTATTGCCAACCTTTCCCACATTGTTTAGTTTCCACTATCTGTTCCAAGATACAATCCCGAGGGATTCCCAGATATCCAGCTGTTTGAACTTGGATGATGGCTTGAGCCTGGTATAAGGCCTCCCTTCATAGACAAATTGAAACAATATGGACTTGTGTGTGACTGAGCTGCAGCAAAAGGAAACAAAGGATTACTGACACTCACAAAAAGGCACCTGCATAGAGCACTGCAATAGATACTGCTGTGTAAACCTCTGCTCCACTATAATTCACATATACAACGTGTAAGCTGATAGTCTACCACTTACTTTTTATGCTCAGCTAGCTTCTTATAGGTAACATTAGGACCACAGGCAAAATGCTATTGTTTTAAGAAATCTTGCCTTACCTTTTTGATTTCTATGAAAACAGTACAATGCTATCAGTTGTTTTTTAGTAATTATTTCACCATCCTAAATTCCTTTCCAAATGTTCATTGAAAACTTACTTTTAAATTTGAATTGCATGGCCAGTTTTTATTCGCTATCTCCTTCTTTTCACATTCTTCTCACTTGGCCGATAGAATGGTGTTAATTGTATATCGAGTGTGTTTAATTATATGCAGGTGCATTAACTGGGGTTTTATTTGAGTGCATGTAAAAGGACAATTACTGAAACTGTGTTGTGGTTGAGATAGGAGATGTATGCTTGTAATGTTTCACTCTGTAAATAAATGTAAGACTAGAGTAAAGGTTGGCTCCAGTGTCATTCTCCACCAACTTGCTTTCTGGAACAGAACAAAATGGGACATTCTGAGCCTTGCTACTCACTGTGAACAGTTGCAATCCCACTTTATACTGGTTAACAGAAGATGCTCATTTTCAGGGTTTACAATTCAGGGGTCAATTTTCAAGGAAACAAAAGCCTTTTTACTGATTGTTTTAACCTTGTTTCTTATGAAGGACTGCTCTCCCAACAGATCTAGCAACCAAAACAGAGTTCATCCAACAGTAATGCCCAACAGCTACTGAACGTTAGTGGCTCTGTTGGCTCCCAATTGGCATCCAAACCCAATAAAGAATCCAATCTTCAGGATTTGCTTTGTGTCCCCAGGGATTCATATTGAAAACCTTGAAGGTGACAGAGAAAGTTGATGAGGCAGTTAAGAAAGTGTACACGTGGATTTATAAACAGTGGCATTAGGAAACCATGCTAAGCCTTTACAAATCAATGGTTAGGCCTCAGCTGGGGTGTTATCTCCAATTCTGGACACCACACTTTAAGAAGGGTGTCAACAGCTTGAAGAGGGTACAGAGAAGGCTTATCAGGAGATACTTAAAGTTAGGTGGAGAGATCGGGGAATGTGAGATTGTTAAAGCAGAGGAGGTTAAGGGAGACCCAATAGAGGTATTCAAAATTTGACGGGCTTTGAAAGAGCCAGTAGAGAGAAGCTATCCTGTGTTGAGTGGGTCGATGACGGAAATTATAGATTTAAAACAATTAACGAAAGAACTGGAAGGGAAATGAGAATTTTTTCCACACAGAAGATTGTTAAGATCTGGAAGGCACTGCCTGAAAGAATAGAGGAACCATATTCCTCGGGGTCTTTCAAAATGCAATTGGGCACGTACTTGAAGAGAACTAATTTACAGGATTAAGGGGAAAAAACTGAGATGTGGAGCTGAACTGAGCAGCCAGTTAAAAGAACCAACACAGGCCTAATGGCTGAAGGGCCCCTTTTATGCTATAAAATTCTACGATTAATGGGCCTCCAATTATAGACCAACAAAATCTACTTATAAAGATCTCCTGTGAGAGGTCACCTTTTGTGAAAGAAAACATTTTTCCTGAATAACTTGGAGGAGAAATCACTGCATTAACCGCTTCATCTTCGAGGCACATCAATGAGGCAAAGGGTGACTCGCCTTTACTAAGCCTGTTTTTTTTAAAAAATGCATTTGTTCTCAGAATGTGGATATATTGCAAGACCATATGCCCATCTCTAGCTGCCATGGGAAGGTAATAACCAGCCTTCTTTTTGAACCATTGATGATGGTGCTCCCATGATGGTGTTAAGTAGGGGGAGCACCTTCATGGGTGGCTGGTGGCTGTCACTGAAGTGGCTCCCTATGGGCATCTGGAGACTGACTGGAAAATTCCAGTTGACCTCTGACAATAGGTCTCAAAAGGCCTTTTGCCGCCAACCCCCCACTGCATTCCACATCTGGGAAAACGGCCCAAATGGAGGAAGCCTCAGGATCACTTTATAAATTCACTTGTTTCCAATGGCTGCTACCACATCCCAACCAGAGCTAAGCAGGCCTGAGGCCTACTCCTCTTGAGATAGTCTAAATTTCTTGGAAGGATCCTTAAACAGACGTTAGGCACCTCATTCACACGTGTAAAAGGCTTACTGTCTGTTTAGATGGCCACATCAATTTTGAGCAGGATGTTTTTTTAGCCAAACATTGCACACAGGGTTGCCGACCGTTATTAAATGTAATCCTGGAGGTTTCATCACACAACGTCCCCATGCTCCAGCCATTATTCGGCGAACACATCCATTCTTGTGACTCACTGCCTTCCTATGCCAATGGGAAAGCAAGAAGACTCATTAACCAATTGGATGATGCTTGACTGTAAGCCAAACAGCCTTCCCCACCACCCCCAACCCCCCTTTTTCAAAATTTGGCTAGTGAAGAGAAATGTTCAAAGAAAATGACAAAAAAATGCAATAATTTTCACTTTCCTGATGATTTTTCTCCACGTTTGCATACAGCAGTTTCCTGGAAATTGACCTTCAATTGCTGGAGACTCCAGGCCAATCCTGGAGGGTTGGCAACCATAAATGCATTGAATGCTGTGCCCCACCTTTTTCTTTTTGCGTCTGTTTTATACCCAACAAAAGTTTTTAATTGAGTGTTTTTTTAAACAAAACAAAAACGCCAGTTTGGGGCATGATGGAGAAAGAAACATAAACAAACAGAACTCACTACAGGTGTAATAAATAAAAAATTGATGAGACACTTGGAACTGATTGATTGATAACAAGTCTGACCATTCACAGACGACATTGGTTGCAAACCTTTCCATTTTCCAGGTGATATTTTACAACTGTATTTCAGCATCCAGACTACCAAAAGATGATCAGCTAATATGTTATATTGCAGTTTTAAAGAAAAACACTTGCATTTATATGGTGCCTTTCATGGACAGGATGACTCAAAGTGCTTTACAGACAAAGAGTTACTTTTGAAGTGTAATCACTGTTGTAATGGGGGAAAATAATCCTCGAAAAGTTAAAATCTTTGGTTAACTCTTGTAGATTGGATGACTTTCACAGACTGTTTAGGCTTTCTTTGCTTAACATATAATGCCATTAATTGGGTGGCACACTCAGTTCCTTTCCAAAGATCCTCTATTAGGAACATAGGCACAGGAAGAGGCCATTAGCCCCTCAAGGCTGTTCCACCATTTAATGAGATCATGGCTGATCTGCAGCCTAATTTGATATACCCACCTTTGCCCCATTTTCCTAAATATCTTTAGGTAGCTAAAATCTATCAATCTCAGATTTACTATTTACAATTGATCTAGCATCAATTGCCGTTTGCAGTTCCAAACTTCTACCACCTTTTATTCCAATTTTCTTCCTGAAAGATTTGGGGCATCATCGTCCCAGATTTGCACAAAGTGTGGTAGTGGGCGGGGAAGACGATGTTTTACCCGCCGGTCGCAATGGCGGATTTTCACACCGTATTGTCCCAAACCCGCCTCATTAATTATGCATTCCTGGGATACATGCCGTTTCCATGGCGGGCAGGCTCTGATTCACCTGCCAAGCGGTCACCTCGCCGCTTCATCACGCCAAGCACCACATTTAAAGTACAGCTGCGCTCAGTGCTTCCAGCTCAAGACTGCAGCTAGGAAGACATGGCCCCAAAAGGGAAGAATGAAGCACTTGAGCGCCTTCTGGACACCGTGGAGGCTCGCTATGATGTCCCCTACCCCTGCTCTGGCTGCAGGAGGGGCAACAACATTACCACCCCGGCTTGGTAGGTGATGGCAGTGGTGATAGTGCCAATGCTGCACAGAAGAGGTTGGCCATCCAATGCAGATAGAGGATGAATGACCTCATCCATGCAGCAGGGTAAGGCAACCGTCTCATCACTCTAAACCCACTCACACTCAAGCCCATCACACGTTCACTGGCATCTCATTCACTGCCAGCTCAAGGGACATCACCACCCATTCTCACACACATGCCCTCCCATGCCCATCTGGCCTCATCTCCTCTGGAGACTGCCCCCTCAGGCATCATCATCTTGAGGCCACTTGCACAGGTCAACATGTGCCCCCCACACACACCCTGGATTACCCTCCTTCCCCAGTACAGCCCTCGTCCTGCAGCCTCTTCGCTTGCCTGAAGCTACTTCTCCCCCTTTGCCAAGGAAGCCCTGGCTCTACAGCCATTGAAAAGCCACCTGCATATGGCTGATCTGATAGGTAGAGACCTGCCATAAGTCCCCCTAAAAGTGATGTGGTGCTGCCTGCAAAGCCTGGCGCTGATGACTGTGAGTTCTGCCCGAAGCAAGGTAGTAAACAAACATTGAAGTCCCAAGCCAAGTGCAGCTCACCAGGTGCACGTCGCTTATGTGCTGTTGTAAAAAACCTAGGCGTGTTTTCCCGGCAGCGTGAGCGGACGATCCAGCGGGGTTGGAGGGAGGGGGGACCAATTCCGGCAGGCTGGCCTAATAATGATATGCAGATGTATTACAATGAGGCTCCCAACGTCCGATGGTGGGAAACACAGCCCGCCACTGGCGGGTTGAGCAGATGATTGCAAACTGGTTTCACACCATCGTGAAACTGAATGCGACATATTGTCCACTCACACCACTGAACACATCTGATGCCAGTGGGCATGGAAAATCCTGAGCATGGTTCTAATTTTTAGACTATGAACTCTAATCATAGATTCCCCAAACAGTAGAAGTAATTTCTCTTAATCTAACCTATCTCTTTCTCTTTAATAGCTGGGAAACTTAGATAAATTGCTCCTTAATCTTCAAAATTCCAGGGATTAATTGTGTACATCCTGGATCCAGTGTCCCGCACTTACAGATTCTAGACCTGAATTGCAGTATTTTATTACTATACTACATTCTCTAAGATAACATACATGGCCCACCAGCACCTCAATAAGAAAAAAAATCATCCTTTTTCTACATTAAACACAGCCTTCATGTTATATGGCATCAAGGGGTAGAAATAATGCTGTTGCAATTCTTGAAGCAATAATAGTGAATCAAAAGAGAGAACGAAAGAAAAAAACATGTTTACTTGAACATCTTTTCCATCATAAGAATTCCCAACTGGTGGAAACAGCTGTTCAGTTTGAAGAGTTAACTGTTTAGTTTGTAATGTAATATTGGGGCCAAACATTCAAGTGAGGAGCCAGGAAACATAAAATTTACCCAAAACTCTGACAGCAACCATAAAAAAAATAAACCATGAAATGAACAAAATATAGAAAAGTAGGTTATTTAATGTTGCGCTCCGTGAATGTACCCCATCGAGTGTGATGGGATGGGTGGAAATGGATGATTTATTTGTCCCATAGGTGTCATAAATTTTGTCCAAAGCAGACCCTGCTTTTCAGTTCAGCCGAGCCTCATGCACTCAGGCTGCATTTTTCTCTTCCTCAGCTCTTTAAGGCAGCATATTTTTCCTTCAAAATTGGTGCCGTGGGAGGATGTATAGAAGACACCACAGTCCTTAGTGCACCCACTCCTGTGAGCTTCCCAAGTCTTGTAGTGGAGGAAAGAAACAGCTCATTCATAAAAGCTGCTATCCAGGGCTGGACAGCAGGTGGCTAAAAATAACAGTAGGATGCAGATGTTGGTGAAAAGTAGGTTTTATAGAGTATTAAAGTGTTTATTAAAGAGGCATTGTCTGAATCCGACTGGTTTTCACTAGATAAATGGGCTAAGCAAAACACCACACGTTTCCACCTTTTTAAAGTATGTTTCTGCTTGTCTGGATGCAATTGCTGTTTCTCCACGCTTAGCACATTGTGTGAGCTGTGCAGATGTAATGGGACCACAAAACCCTAAGGCCCAATGATGTTACGGATACTGAGTATTAATTCTGAAAATCATATTTGTCTAATTCACCCCCTTTACTTCCTATTAATAAAATTTTCTCATCTTCTCTTTATTGACACATGCATTATTCCTTGAGCAGGCAAACCTCCTCAGCCTATTCTCTTGAACTACCTCCGAAGGTTAAGTGTGACCGGGGTGAATTTGCTTCCCTCCCTGTGGTAAGTCTTTAAATTCATGCTTCCCACTGTTGCTGCAGCCAAGATTGGGGACTTGCTGTCTGGGACATCTTCCATTCCCTGAACAAATTATGTTTGAGCCACCTTGGTGCACAGTTCTACATGACAAGACAGCATATGGAGAATGGGGCATAGTGATCGGCGAACCTGATTCGCAGCCTGAACCATTTCTGTCCCAGCAGGAAAAACATTACGCTGATCCAATCTCCTAATTTACACCATCAAAAACATATAGTCCATTGCTTTTGTGGTAAATGGGATAATATTTTGGTAACTGTTATAAGTAAAAATGGATGTATTACAGAACATCTGCTTCAAGATTCCACATTGGATAATCCTTATGGTTGCCAACACTGCTGGAACCTATTTCTGGAGGTTTGACCACATGACCTCACAATTACACTATTGACCCATCTCCATTTTTTAAAAAAATGAATCAATTTCAAAGAAATGAAAAACTTTTTCTTTTAATTCCCCCACGATTTTTCTCCTGGGGTTGCTGTAGCTGGGAGATTAATCTTTAATTCCTGGAGACTCCAGAGCAACTCTGGAGGGCTGGTGACCCTAATAATTCTCCATTTAATGCTGAAGTCATCGGTTTATATGCACCCACGCTGCTGCCTCTTTATACTTACCCGTCAGCCTGTGATGCCTATCCTGCAATGTGGTTGTGCTGGAACGTGCAATTGTGAATAAAATACAAACAGACATGCCACGATGTTGCTAATGGAGGATGTGTCATTTTACATCTAACCATTACATCATGTAATGCACAATGTATTATTTTGTTGCTAAGATGGATCTGTGTCCCTTTAAGGCAACAAGGTCTAATTGCTAATAGGCATGCCCAATGGTAAATTAAAGCTTAATTGCTCTGAGGCATATGCAGAGGTCAGTTAGAGAGTGCTTTTTTCTCTATAGATTAGAATGCTAGTTAGAAATATCTGTCTCCTCCCCGAAATCAGAAAAAGCAGTAAAGAAATGACTGATTTTTTTCACCCCAGTTTTCTTTTAATTGTTTTGAGTCCGTATTGTGAAGTGTGATTAACATTTTGTTTATATGTAGGTAATTTAATTTTAAAAATATAAAATAAATAATTTAAAGGTAGATTTTTACCATGATGTTAGCCTGTGCAGGAGCCTTTGTATCCATCAACAGTGTTTGACAAATCCTGTCTTAACTTTTATATTGGTCCATTTTATAAATCCATCATGACCTTGGTCTGGATTTGTCCTTTCTTTATGAACTCACAAATAGGGGTCGGAATATCTCGCACACCAGTGGCAGTTCGATACCTGTGTTTCCTGTGCTGGAGTGAATGCGCCATTTCTAATTTCCTTTTTCAAATTATTTCTTTCTTTAACATCTTCTAATTTGCTGATCTCGCAATGATATCTCAGTTACGGTCCAAAATAATAAGCAATTTACTGCGGACGCTGCAGATCTGAAATAAAAACAGACAGCGCTGGAAAATCTCAGCAGGTCTGGCAGCATCAGTTCCGAAGAAGAGTTTTAGCTCTGTTTCACTCTTCACAGATGCTACCAGACCTGCTGAGCTTTTGCAGCATTTTCTGTTTTTATCTCAATTATGGCCAGCTTTCCAATGATCCTGCCGACAATATTCAGCTATTCCTGTATTCACATAAACATCCCCTACATGTTCTTAATGCCAACCCTTAAAAGTGCATAGGAAAACTTGCAATAAAAATGCAGTGAAAAAACGAACATTACAGTAAAGAAAAAAAAAAGCACACCAAAAGCCCTTTGCTCTTTTCCCCTTGAAGACTACCGTCATGAATGAAGTTTTCTGTCACCATCCACCCCAGATGGGTAAGAGTGCACAACACGATCCTGTCCCAAACAACAGGAAACTGCACAAGGGGTCATTTCCATTTATTAATGAGGCTCTCACTCAGAGCACTTTAGGGCTTTCTAAAAAGACAAAATGAATTCCCCTTCTGACATGTTTGTTGCAGACCAATGGGACCATTACTGCTGGTCAGAAACTCGCCCATTAGTCTTAGTAAGGACATGTATTTGTTTGCGATCAGCTTCAGGACTTTGGCCTGTTGTTGAGGTTTCATTTTCAGATGCTTGTTAATCTTACTTCACCATTAAGAAAGTGGGTCTCAAATTATTTGCAGCAGAGCCATTTAAAGTGTGCATTTGAATTACATTTCATTTCAAACCTTACTTTAAGTGCGGACTCATTCTTAATTGAATTGTGGGTCTGGTTATGTCAGTTTGTAAAACTAGACAAAGTTCATTGAATCCAAATTCAATAATTCATCATTATTTCTGGCAGCAGGCATAATGCCTGGCAATATCTGTAACTGTATTTATCTGCGATGTGCAGAAGTAGCACCTGAAATCCATATTGATCTATATGAAGCAAAAGATAAAAGTATCTTATTGGTAGCCCTTGTCTACTGTTCCTAAATGTCAGTCAACACTGGCACAAGAAAGGGGCACAAGAATCCAGGCTGTGCCTGCCCACCAAAAGGAAAAATGAATACAATAGCAGTCAGTACAGCATTAATATACAAGTAATATATTAGTAGCCAATTTACATCGCATTGGTAATGGATCATAAAGTTTTGATATTAAAATGGCCTGAAATTTGTTAAATTCAATTTGTAGCTTCCACAAATACAATTTTTATAAATGGTTGTGATACGGAAGTTTGATGACATTTCCCATTGAAAGAATACCATTGAAAATGGGTAGAATCTGCGCAACAGCAGATGACTAAACAAGAAAAGAATGGGAGCTTGCCATTATAGTAATGCTGAAATTCTGAGAAGATAATTGCAACTTTAAATCAGCCAACTAAGGGCCAGCATTTATTATCACAGCTGTAAATAATTGGAGTATAATACTTTTAAATAGGGCCAGAAAAATTGAATGACATCACCCGGAAGAGCCTGTGTGGCAGTGATCACATCTGCATCTCTTTTCATGAAGCTACCTCCTTTCTTTGGTGCAGTTTATTCTTTCAAACTGGGTGAATCAAGGGCGATCTACAGAATGCAGTAAATTTGTCAGCATGACCTGTGACCCCTACAATATTGTTACTGTGCCAGTATGAAACGAATACTTATGATTTTAAGGGCTGACCGTTTTCATGATGCAAATAGGTACCTTTTTGATTAAGCTTTTGATTTAATTTATGCGTAAGACCATCAAGAGTACCATTCAACATTGACACGGCGATATGAAACTGTCACTAGTGAAGATGCTCTGGAAAGCCTGACAATTTGCACTGGTCTAACTGGATTAGTACCACATTGAGCTTACTGGAGTCATCCCATGGAGCAAAATATTAATCTCCTTTGCATCGACACATTTAATATTGTCACATTCTATTGATTCTCAATTCACAGCCAAATCAGATGGAGCAACTAAACATGTACAATAAGTTGATCTAAATTGAATCAATGTGTGATACTACTGCACCCACATTGTTGGATTTACTTTGAGTTGAACTTGAATTAATTCAGGTCAAACCATGTAAACAGTTAAGCTGTATTTATTCAGAAGGTCTTCTATACAAATCAACTGGTATGTACATGAAAAGCTTGGGAATTGATGTGGGGCAAGGTCATCCGGAAATAGTTCGCCTGAGCCTTTGTGTGGAGCTTAGTGTTTGAGCTGCATTTATAGCTCGTCTGTTTTTTTTTCCTGCTGCTATTCACATTATCAGAATTGTACTTTATACTTGCTGCCATAAGGTACATGTATACGCCCAGTCAAGGTTACTGTTGTCTGTGGACTTATAAGATGGATGGCAGCCACATCCAGGGTTAATATGTTGGTTGTATGATAGTGAGCTCTATCATCAAATTTCTAGATTTATCACTGAACTAGTTATCCAATGCTGGCCCATTCAGCCATTCAGAAACTCTTATGTAAGGAGAATCATTTCCATTCCTTACAGTGTAAAATCTACTCAGTAACAACCAACAGTGACCTGTAAAACATTTGAGGTGAAATTAGTATCTTCATTGCAGTGGCACTTCTTTAAATCCCCATCCCATGCCATTTCATCCTTCCCAGGCCATCCCACTCATGCCATACCGATCCCTTTCATCCCTCAAATATCAACCTCATCCTGTAAACCGTCCAATCCCTTCTCCCCATGCCGATCCATTCCCCATTTCATCCATCACATTTTATCAATTCCCTATTCCCCCCTTCCACACTTCCCATGCTTTCCCCACCTTCACATGCTGTGTTCCCCTTTACCAATCCAAAAAATGCAGATAGACAAAAACTGCAATATGGTAGAAGTTCTGCGAGGTCAACTATTTCTCTAGGTCAGAGGCTTGATGATCATTTAATTTTCAAGTGCTCCAGCAGTATCTTTATGACTGAAAATCAAGTTATGAATGCCTGGATCAGTCTTGCATCTGTTAACATTGACCAAATAGCACTGGGCCTGAGAACCTATGGGAACCGTCTGCCAGCATAAGGGATGAGGAGTGCCAGCTGGACGTCTCCACTCCAGATCCTGCTGAAGAATCCATGCCAGAAGGAGGTTGACATGCTTCTATGTGAACACAACTCAGCATATGTGTGTATACTTAAGTTTATTTGTTGAAAGAGGGTTTCTTGCTTCAGCGAGAATTAGACATCCATGAACTGTTATTCTGCCTTATTCAACATAACGTGAAGATTCTTCCTGAATTCTGCCCTGAGTTTCAATAAAACATTTTCAATCCGACACACAAAGCATAGTCAAATTTTGGAACTCTCTCCCCCAAAGGGCTGTGGATGTTGGGGCAATCGGACCTTTCAAGGTTGAGATAGATAGATATTTTGTGATGTAAGGGTATCAAGGGATATGGAGCAAAGGTGGGAATGGAGTTACAGGGTAGATCAGCCATGATCTAATTGAATGGTGGAGCAGTCCACGGGACTGTATAGCTTATGCCTGTTCCTAATATTGCAGTGTTATTATGTAACTGTTGGATTCCGGTTCCAAGTAGATTCAGGTTCTGACAGTCTTATTGAAATCCAGTCAAAAGCTAAGGAGGACTCAAGGCAGTGAATTGAAACATCTTGGAAAATTTTCCACACAGTAATAAAATACAAATCTAATTCATCATTGGTATAAAAGCAAAGTTTGCTTAAAACAAATTGACCTTGAAAAAGTGCTCTTATCCAAAGCTTATTCTCTGGAACTCATTTTGTTTAACAGTTATTCATCTTCAATCATTTTAAAGCTGAAAATAGAAATCTATGAGGTAAAAACAATAACAATTCAAGCATAAAATTTGCACAGATGCAGACTTGCCTTCCAATCCTTCTAATCACTTAATCAAACTGTATAGCACAGGCCGGCCAGCTGTGATCACTGAACTAGGTTTCCTAATGATTCTTTTACCATTCCATCACTCCAAAAGTTCCATCGAAGAAAGAAAAATAAATAAGTTAAAACTTTATAAGACAACTTAAGTGGCACATCCTTCACTTCTGTCTCATTCCTTGACTTCTTCAGCTTGTTGCTAAGAAATTAATCCATAATATCAATCAACAGTGAAATTTAGATGATGAGAAGGCCTTTTTCATTAGGTTGTTTATTTGCAAGCATGAATTCAGTTATAAGATCGTAAACTGTTGCCTCATAACATCCATTAATGTCTCAACTTTATTTTTTGCATAATGCTTTCAGTAGATGTTAAAATAGTTCTTAAATGATTGGGGAGATCTTCATCATTTCTATGATTTCATTGACCTGAAATGTTAACTCTATTTCTCTCCACAGATGCTGCTTGACCTGCTGAGTATTTCCAGCAGTTTCTGTTTTTATTTCAGATTTCCAGCATCTGCAGTATTTTGCTTTTGCATGACTGTTTAATTCAATGCCAATTCTCCTCCAGGAATGCCCACCTTGAAGAAGTTCTATTCTTCTCTTCCGACAGAAGGTACTTTGTTTACCTTCTATTTGCTTCCTATTTCCCTTCTCCTGTTTGATCAAGTATCTGCAAAAACTCACTTCTACAGCCACATTTCCTTGCTTAGCAAATGTCTCCAGCTCTGACTTATTCCATGTGGATTCCAGCTGAAATTCCACCCATTGCATTTTGGACCCAACCGCGATTACAGGTATCATTGAGACATTCAGAATTCCTCGAACCATTGTTTTCACTGCATCCTAAGATCCACTTCATCACCATGTGCTGCCAAATGCACACTCTCAATACCTCTCTTAAGCAGTACTGTTATGATAAGGCAGGTGGAGTTTGCCAGGCTGACCAAATCCACAAGGGAAATTTGGCCGCGCTATCACAATCATTTGCAATTTGTATCTATTATGAGAAGGCTGGTGCACTGAAGTCAGTAGTAATAAGTCCACTACCACCTTTAGAGATTTTGAACATTAAATTAAAACATTTATTAACAAAAGAAGAAGAAACTTAAGGTCACACAAGATTACAGTTACACAGTTATAACAGTTCCCAAAATTTCTACTGAACCAGACTCCCATCTACACACCCACTTTAAGGCAACATTCCAAATAGATTCCAAATTTATAAAGTCATCCAGCAGTTATACCACAAGCACCTACTGGACAATGGAATTCCAAAGGCTTTTAACACAACTTTGGTTACTGGAACAGCAAACTTCTTCAGGTGGCTAGAGGCTTTTCCCAAGTCTGTTTCACACAGTAACCTTTCCAGATGTTATACGGCCACACCTCACACAACCCTCCATCCTTCTTTAAATATATTTGATCCCTTTTGATTTGTAAATCCCATTGTCTCCACTTGTCTTTAGAAGTTACTTTTCCCAAAATATAACAATCTTTCAAGTTATCGTCATGGCCAGCACTTCTGGGAAAAATCAACTTGATCACTTTGCTTTATTTATCTTGTCAGTTGTAAAAATCTTCCTTGTTCCTTTGAAAATCAAACACCTTTCCCACTTATCTAAAAATGGAAATTTCATTCACACCACCTCTGCTGAGGCCTCACCCACTCACGCATCTCAATTTCAAATGCTTGTTTTACATTTTACTTCTTTGATCATTTAAACCTTGCAGTCTAACCATCTCTAGTTTAATTAAATTAGCCACACACACACACACACACACACACACACACATGCACGCACACAAGCGCACACATACACACACACACTCCTGCTTTAAAGTATCCCACAATAATATTAGGAAAAATATGATAGTTCTTCGACACCTCCATCTTTATGGAAAAATGAACCATCATAATTTTAAAATATGGTTTCATTTTCTCAAATCATTTCACATTATTTACTATACTTATCTATATATACAAAACTATTACACTATTTGCATTAATATGATAATATATGCAAATCCTTTATGTCAACAAAAGTCATTTCAGTCCAGCGTCCACATTTCAAATGTCCAATTTCCTTTGAACTTTAAACTCTTGATAATGCATCCACAATTAAATTTTCTTGTCCAGCCATATGCATAACCTATAAATTAAACAGTTGCAGTAATAAACTCCACCTGAACAGTCTTGCACTTTGGTATAGAAATTTGTCGAGAAATTTTAAAGCATTGTGGTCTGAATAAACAATTATTTCTGAAGAATTGCTTGCAACATAAACCTCAAAATGCTGCATTGCTAACACCAGACCTAGAGTCTCTTTTTGGATGGTTGAGTATCTTTTCTGATGCACATTCAGCTTCCGTGGAAAATATCCTACCAGTTTTTCAATTCCTGTTTCATCTTCTTGTAACAACACAGCACCAACACCCAAATCACTTGCATCAATTGCCAACTTAAACTGCTTGGCATAATTAGGTGCTGCCAAAAGTGGTATAGTAGTTAACACAGTTTTTAAACCGTCGAAGGCATTCTGATACTCCTGTGTCCACTGAAATTTCTTCTTTTTTAGTACTTCAGTCAATGGAGCAAACACACCAATAAAATTTGGTACAAACTTCCAGTAAAATCCACTCATGCCCAGAAATCTCAAAACATCCCATTTTGTTGTAGGCACTGGGAAATCATGATGGCTTTTACTTTCACATCTTTTGGAGCCACCTAACCATGTCTAATGGCATGGCCTAGATATGTAACTTGTACTTTTGCAAATTCACTCTTAGCCAAGTTCAACACTAAATTAGCTTCTTGCAGTCGATCAAACAGTTCTTTCAGATGATGTAAATTCCCCTTCCGCATTTGACTGAAAACTACCAAGTCGTCAATATATACAGCACAATTGTTCAGTCCCGCAATTATTTGTTTGTCAGTCTTTGAAATGTCGCTGGTGCATTCTTCATACCAGATGGCAAAAATTTAAACTGATATAGTCCACTTGGCATTACAAAAGCTGATATCTCTTTTGCTCTCTCTGATAACGATACTTGCCAATATCTTTGACAAGGTATAGCATAATCATGGGGGATTTTAAATTACATATAGACTGGAAAAATTAGATGGGCAAAGGTAGCATAGGTGAAGAGTTAATAGAATGTTTTCAGGATAGTTTCTTAGAACAGCACGTTCTGGAGCCAACCAGAGAGCAGGCTATACTAGACCTGTTATTGAGCAATGAGATAGGATTAATTGATGACCGTCTAGTGAAGGCACCCCTAGGTAGCAGTGATCATAATATGATTGAATTTTACATTCATTTTGAGGGAGAAATGAGTGTGTCCAAGAATAGTATTTTAAACTTAAATAGGGGCAATTATGAGGACATGAAGGCAGAGCTAGTTAAAGTGAACTGGCAAACGAGGTTAAGGGATACGCCAATAGAAGTTCAGTGGCAGACATTTAAAGGGATATTTCAGAATACACAGAATATATACATTCCAATGAGAAAGAAAAATTCCAAAGGGAGGCCCCACCATCCGTGATTAACTAAAAAAGTTAAAGATAGTGTCAAACTTAAAGAAAAAGCATATAATTAGGCAAAGATGGATGGCAGGTCAGAAGATTGGAAAGAATATAAAGAGCAGCAAAGAACGACAAAAAGACTAATAAAGAGGGAAAAATTAGAGTAAGAAAGGGCACTAGCTAGTAATATAATGACAGATAGTAATAGTTTCTATTGATATTTAAATAAGAAAAGAATATTAAAATGAGCGTTTATCCTATAGAGTGCCAATTCCTATTGGGGAATTGATAATGGAAAGTAGGGAGATGGCATTTGAATTAAACAGGTATTTTGCTTCAGCCTTCACTATAGAGGACACAAGTAACATCCCAGAAATAGCTGTAAATCAGGAAATGGAAGGGAGGGAGGAACTCGATAAAATTATAATCACCAGGGAAGTGGTACTGAGCAAATTGTTGGGGTGTGGGCTGACAAATCCCCAAGTCCAGATAGGCTTCACCCTAAGGTCTTGAAAGAAGTGATTAGTGAGATAGTTGATGCACTGGTTTTAATTTTCAAGAATTCCCTAGATTCTGGGAAGGTTCCATTAGATTGGAAAATAGCAAATGTAACTCCTATATTCAAAAAGGGATGGAGATAGGAAGCAGGAAACTATAGATCAGTTAGCCTAACATCGGTCAAAGGGAAAATGTTAGAAGCTGTTATTAAATATGTTATAGCAGGGCACGTAGAAAAATTTAAGGCAATCAGGCAGAGTCAACATGGTTTCATGAAAGGGAAATCATGTTTAACCAATTTATTGGAGTTTTTTGAAGGAGTCACATGTGCTGTGGATAAAGGGGAATCGGTGGACGTACTATACTTAGATTTCCAGGAGGCATTTGATAAAGTGCTACATCAAAGGTTATTGCAGAAAATGAAAGCTCATGTTGTAGGGGGTAACATATTGGCATGGATAGAAGATTGGTTAGCTAACAGAAAGCAGAGAGTTGGCATAATGGGTCTTTCCCTGGTTGGCAGGATATGACGAGTGGTGTGCCACAGGAATTAGTGCTGAGGCCTCAACTTTTTACAATTTATGTAAATTACTTGGGTGAAGGGACCAAAATAATAGTGGCTAAATTTGCTGATGACACAAAGATAGGTAGGAAAGTAAGTTGTGAAGAGAATGTCAGGAGGCTACAAAATGGCATAGATAGGTTAAGTGAGAGGGCAAAGATCTAGCAAATGGAGTATAATGTGAGCAAATGTGAAATCATTCATTTTGCTTGAAGAATAAAAAGGAAGCTTGTTATCTAAACGATGAGAGATTGCAGAGCTCTGAGATTCAGAGGGACTTGGGTATCCTAGTGCATGAATCACAAAAGGTTAATATGCAGGTACAGCACTCATTCTATCTCAAAGCTGCCTGGTCCACAGTTTAATTTCATCCTTTGCCTCATTTGGAACTTTAATCAAAAGCTTTAACTTCCTTTCAGGTGTAATGGCAAAGAGCTCATGGGTACCAATGCCCTTCCAGGTCCTTCCTCCCCTGCCCTTCTCTCCCACTTCATCTCTTCTTTGAATTTCACCCCTTGCCATTTATTCACAATATTCTTTGACCTTCCCTTTCTGATCTGAAAAGGGGTCATTGCCATGAAACTTAACTCTGTTTCTCTGCACAGACTTCCCCTTCACATACAAAATCTTTAAACGGTTCCACAACCTGCTCCTCAGAACTCCCTTGGGCAAATTGTGAACAAATTCCCACATCTTTATTTATCACTGATTCTTCGTGCTTTACCAGTACACAAGTCACTGGTTTTTCTGTGCCTGAACCTCAGAACCCACAGTACTTTTACTTCCAGAACTTTTCTGCATCCTGATAATTCTAACAGATTTTCCCTGTAATTTCCGACACACTGATTTTGTGTGCCCAATTTTATTACAATGAAAAGACCTCTATTTTCGAGTTCACTTCTACGATCAGCACTTTCCTTCTCAGTTTGAGAAGAAATTTCCTGGGAATTTCCACCTACTGCTCTCTCTGACTACCCACCTTCCTTTCATCTTCCCACTTTCTATCCTTCTCTGATTTAAAAGGGTGACAAAAAAAGTTTAGATCTATGAAATAACTCATAATCATCAGCTATTTCTGCTGCTTGTCTTACCGTTTTGATCTTCTGTTCCTCCACATGAGTTCTCACAACCGAAGAGCTAGAGTCTTTAAATTCTTCCAAAAGAATTACTTCTCTAAGAGCTGAATATGTTATCTCTATCTTTAATGCCCATATCCGCCTATCAAAATTACTTTGTTTTACTCTCTAAAACTCAATATAAGCTTGTCCAGGCTATTTTCTTATATTCCTAAATTTCTGCCTGTACGCCTCATGATCCAACTCATATGCACTCAAAATAGCCACATCATAGGCCACTGACATTCCTTCTGACAGTGAAGTATAAACCTCATGTGCTCTACCCACTAGCCTAGATTGTAACAACAACGTCCAGTTTTCTTGTGGCAATGTCATCTGTTTAGCTATCTTTGCAAATGAAATAAAGAGTGCCTCCACATCTCTTTCTTCAAGCTTCGGAAGAGCTTGCACAAATTCAAACATTCACTGGGTTTTAGGTTAACAATTTTTTTCATCATCAGAACCTTCCTCTGCATCTGATGTCTCTTTTTTAAAGACCAGCTTTTTAAGTCGGTACTCTCTGTCTCTTTCCTTCACTCTTTCCTCCATTGCTAACTTTTACCTCTGGAGATCAAGTTTTCGCATTTCCACTTCTTTTTGAAATAATCCCTCTCTTTCTTTTGCCTCCAATTCAAGGTTTTTCAGTTCCTTTGCTTGTTCAAATTCAAGCCTCTTCATTTCTAACTGAAGTCTCCAACTGTGACTCACTAGTGTCAGGTATCACTTCCAATTTTAAATGCTGTGCTATCACTTCAACTATGTCTGCTTTCTTTGCCCCTATAGATAACCTCACCTGCAACTTATCCGCCAACTCTGTTAACTTGCCCTTAGATGCTTTTTGTAACCCAGAGTTATATCCTCTGCTTCCAAAAATGTTTTAGCCATGGATGAAGTCATTTCTGCAGTCTCACCACTTTAAAAATCCCTCACACCAACTCTTGAATTCAAAGTGCTTCTCGTACTTGTGACCTTAAGATTCACCAACTCCAAACCAATCAAGAAATTTCAAATATCCCACAAAGAGCCCCCAATTTGTTATGATGTGACAGATCACGTGTACTAGGTGGATCAAATTCATGAGGGAAACTTGATCACGCAGTCACAATGGTTTTGCAATTTGTTTTTTATTTCGAGATGTGTGCCCTGAATTCAGTAGCAATAAGTCCACCAAGACCCTAGAAACATTTTAGAGAACTAAATTAAACACTTATTAACAAAAGAAAAGATTTAATGCACATACATAGGTCTCCAAATTTCTATTATAATAACTCCTAAAACCTCCAATTAACCTGGCTTCCAGTTGCACCCCCATTAAGGCAAAGGTAGAAACAAATAGATTTAAACAGATCCAGGCAAATTACACAATACCCTGGTCAGTAAAATTCAAAGTGGCTTTTCCCAGCTTCAGTTTCTGTAGGCAGCCGCTCAATGCACAAATACTGGAGGCTTTTCACACTTCTGGTAGATTTTGTAATGCCTTACCTTTATACATGTTTCTCCCTTTTAATGCAAACTCCATTGTTCCCATTATGTCTTTGGAACTTTACTTTTCACATAATATAAATCTATTCACAGTGCTAATATTGTTAATAACCTTTGGGAAAAATAAACACACTGCTTAGCCTAGCTTCTGTGGTGAGGTGTAACATCCTACCATCTCTTTGAAATTCAAACTATCTAAAGGTACCAATTCTCCTCACCTCACATTCTAAAGCTTCAGCCATGTTTACATATTTAGCATTTCAAACCTAGCTTCTTTTGATAAGTCAAAGACTCCAGACCAACTGTCTCCAGTTCAATTAAATCCCCCACACATACATACACATAGACACAGAATCTATCCGCTATTAACCTACTTATACAATAAATCACAATAACATTATGAGAACTATTATACTTTTGTGACATATGCCTTTCCTGTCATAGGGACACAGGAATGTAGGACTTAGGAGCAGGAGTAAGCCATTCAGCACTCCGAGCCTGCTCTGTCATTCAGTAAGATCATGGCTGATCTGGTTGTGGCCTCAACTCCACTTTCCTGTCTGCCCCACAACCCTTAAGTCCCTGATCTATCAAAAATCTGCCTAACTCTGTCTTGAATAAATTCAATGAACCAGTTTCCATTTCTCTCTGGGGAAGACAATTTCACATTCTAAAGACCCTCTGAGAGAAAAACATTCTTCTTAAAAGGGAGACCTCTTATTCTTAAATTGAGTCCCCTAGAGTTCCAGGGCCCCCCATGAGTGGAAACATCCTCCTGGCATCTACCCTATCAATTCCCCTCAGGATCTTAATTGTTTCAATAAGATCACCTCTCATTCTTCTAAACTCTAATGGAAATAGGTCCAACCTGCTCAACCTTTCAAAATAGGAAAAGCCCTTCACCACAGGAATGAGTGAAATGAACCTTCTCTGTACAGATTCTAACGTAATTATATCTTTTTTCACTCAGGAGACCAAAACTGAAAACAGAGCAGGATTTTACATCCCCCGGGCAGGTGCGCACCCAACCTGGTCGGGTGTAAAATAGCAAGTGATGAAGTCAGGCGAGCCTTCCGATGTCATCACGCACTCATGTGATAGTTCGATTGGCGGGCATGAGCGGGTGCTGGAACTGAACCCGCCATTAATTAAGAGGCCACTTAAGGCCATTAAAAAGCCAATTGATGCTGCTTTGTCGTTGCTGGTGCGATTTCGCACTTATCACATGGACAAAACGGGCAGGCGGCCAGCCGACATTTTCAAAAACCTCACCCACAGGTGGGATAAAATGGCTGAGCAGCATTGCTAGTGTCAGTAGTGGGGAGTTTTGGTACATAGTTTGTTGCTGCTAACATATTGGCATTTGGCAGCTTCATCTCATTCTTAGCATTTCCAGGCTTCATTTCAGGACTCCTTGGTGTCTCCAAGGACCCTGGAGAATTCAGATTGTGTGGACCCTTCCAGGTATCAGACAGCCTTCGGTAACCCTGGTAATGGGGATTGTGGTCTCTGCTGGTGGCTCTTCCTCTAAGGAGGAAGAGAGGGGCAGAAGGGAGAGGAGGCTAGGTGTCCCAATGCAGCTTCCAGGGGAGGGACCTGTGGGAGGAGAGGCACAGGGACAGGGGGGCGCAGGGCCAGTAGGAAGTCCAAGGTGGATGGGGTGGCAGAAGATGCCATTATCTTGCTGCCAGAGTTTACAGGCGGCGAAGGAACTACCTCAATATATCTGAGGTGCAATGCTGAAGGAGGCTCCGCCTCTCAAGGGAGACAGTGACCACCATTTGTTAGATGATTGGGCCTGAGATCAGCTCCGACTGTGTAGGTGGACACCCCATGCCAGTGGCTCTGAAGGTCACAGCAGACCTCAACTTCTATACCTCTGGCTCTTTCCAGGGCTCAGTGAGAGGTCTGTGTGGAGTCTCCCAATCAGCTGTGCCCACTTGTGTCAAGCTGGTGACAAATGCTCTGTTCAGGTGGGTACTAACCTTTATTCTTTACCATATGGACGAGGCCAGTCAGGCTGAGCGAGCCAGAGGCTTTGCAACGATAGCTGGGTTCCCCCACGTTCAGGGTGCTATTGACTGCAAACATGGCCATCAAGGTGCCAACGGGTTAGCGGGTGCCTTGGTCAACAGGAAGGGCTTCCACTCCTTGAACATGCAGATAGTGTGTGACCACAGGATGCAAATTCTGTGAGTCTGTGCAAGGTAACCTGGCAGCTCCCATGACGCTTTCACCTTGAGACATTCCCAGGTGCCGAGGCTCTTCAGTGCTCCAGCCCGGCTGGATGGGTGGCTGCTGGGTGATAAGGGCTATCTGTTGAAGAGGTGGCTCATGACGCCTCTCCGCCACCCAGGAATAGAAGCAGAGTATCATTATAATAGGAGTCATGCTCCCACAAGGGCAGTGTTAAAGGGGACCATAGGTCTTCTGAAGATGCGCTTCCAATGCCTGAACCGTTCAGGGGGAGCACTACAATAACCCCTAGATCAGATGTCACTGATAGTGGTTGCATGCTGCGCTCTCCACAATCTGGCATTGGCAAGAGGGTCCCACTGGAGGAAGGGGGTCCCCCTTGATGCAGCTCCACAGGCCACAGAGGATGAATCCAGTAGTGAGTCAGAAGAGGAGCACAGTGAGGAGAACACTGAGGGTGTGGAGGCAGACCTCTGTATCCTTCAGGGAAGCAGGGACACCAGGGACGCCTTGATCCAATGTTCCTTCAGCTGGGCTGCCAAAGATCTGCTTCCACCTCATGCCAGGGCTGCCGCTTCCATCCCCGATGTCTGAAATGATCCTTTCATTTGCAACCAAAGTCCACTCAGTGCCTGTGCAATAAAGTTTAGAGCCACTCACGCACAGCATTATATACTGCACCAAGAAAATAAAAAGATGAAGCATACTCAGGCTAATATGGCAAAAACAAAATTTATCTCATTTTGACAATCCAAAAAAATTTTCATTCCCAGGCCAGTAAAGATAAACCAAACATAAATGAACATAAAATCACCCAGGAACTGTCCCTCTTGTGTTCATGGTGCTTTTAACTTACATTGCCGAGTGCTATGTCTTTGTGCACCCCCCCACACCCCCAACCTCCTCGTTGGCACCAGCATTGGAGACAGCTGCTGACTCTGGTGTCTTGTTGGCCTTGATGACCTTGGCGGTCATCCTCTGGCCAGTGGAGCCGGTGCTGGTCCCGCCTGGGAGGGAGTGGCCAGTGCCACGGCTGATATCTCCCCAGTCACCGCAGCATCATGAGATACTACGGTCACTGGCGGAGGGGCAGAGGAGCTGCTGCTGTCTCTCAGAGCACCCTGAGAGGGGCCCATAGAGACGACAGGCAGCTGCGCCAACGTGAGGTTGCTCTGGACCTCTTTGCTCACCATTGAAGGATGGCCACCTAGCTGGGATACTGGGTGCCCAATCCATCTCTCACACTGATACTGATCACCTGAGGTCAGTGCCAGTGTGAGGGCTTGCAGGTACGCAATGCCAGGAGCCCCTCATTCTGTCCCTCCTGTTTCTCCATGACAGCCACCACTCTCTCAATGGAAGAAGCAGTGCGCTCGGTCATGAAGGTCAATGCAGTACTCATGCTCCGTATGGACTCCTCCGCAATGGAGACCATGGCATGCATATCCTCATGAATCTCTGCCAGATCCTCCCGCACATCTCACTGGACATCCAGCATCTGCCACCTAATGGGCGACTCCAGAGGCTCATCATCTGCCTTTGACTGATCATCGTCCTGGTCTCCTATTGTGGGCACCCTGGGCACTCTCTGCCTCTGCCTGTACCTCAAGCAAGTGTGAAGTGCCCTCACCAATGTGGACCAACATTCTAGCCGCCGATCTAATGCCCATCGAGGTGCTTGTATTTGCGCTGGCGCCTGCTTCAGAGAATGGGTGTGACATAGGTGCAAGTAAAGTCCGGTGGTCCTCTGGTGTCAGGGCCCTTCGGGGTCCACAGACCGATTGCGTGCTGGCGAATCTAAGGGAGAACAAGGACATGTCATTAGTTAAAGTCATCACACTGTCACTGTGCATGCCAGGCACCCTGGTGAGACAATGGAGATCTGCATCATGGTGCCATCATCTTCCAATGATCATTGGGAATCCAGGTTCGAGGCTCCCATCAATGAAGGGACTACATTAGAAAGGTTGCACAACCTGAAACTTTCACCTCTGTGCACTGCGCTGATATCTTTGCCTGGCACCCCTACCTCTCAACGCCCGGTTGCACAGGGAGCTGGTTCTTGAGCTCGAGGGCGTCCTGCTCGAATCTGCTGAGCAGCAGCAGGTTGGATGGCCCTCCACCTGTATGTGCCCTCTCTGCTTAGTTATGGCTCTTCTTCCCCTGAAAGTACAGAGGAGCATTGATTAGTCCACTCTCTACCTGCAACGCCATTGCAGCTTATCCAACCCCAGCTGAGGAACATCTTGCAGGGCACATCCGAGTTGTGCCTTTGAGCTGCAAGGCACTCAGTCCAAGCAGCCAGGGTTCACCCTCTTGGCAGCTCCTGCGTCACTGACTGTTGGCACTCAGACTCTAACACCCCTGAGGTCCACAGGGGGAGAGCCAGACCTTAACACTTCTGCACACTGACCCATGCCAACATGGCACTCACCATTCCAGAGCTGGTCATTAAATAGCTTTCGGCACTACATGCATGTGCGCCACGCCATGTCATTGCTGCTCAACAGCGCTGCCAACTCCTCCCTTGACCTCTTGTTGAGGTGCGATGGCCTCCTCCTCCAATCTCTGGGGACAAAGGTGTTCCTCCTGGCAGCCACTTCCCCCAGCAGGACAGTGAGGCACTCATCCGAAAAGCAGGGGGGCCGAGTGCCCACCCAACTTACCCTCCTGCCTGCTGTCTCCAGCCACACTTGACTCCATCACTTGAGTTTGCTAACGCACAGCAGATGTTCTTCCGTGGTAGCTTTCCAGGGGCTGCCTGGGCTGTTTTTAAACTGGCCACCAGGCCGCCGTTGGACCTGGCAGCCAACAGGCACCCGCCACCGCTCGGGCCTTAATTGGCCAACCAGCGTGAAATCGCGGTCAGTGGCCGATCGCAGGGAGCGGACCATTTCCTAGCTGCTCCCGGGCTCGCCCACTGTGCCTGCCCAATGACCTCAAAATTCTGTCCATGGTGTTCCAAATGTGGTCTCACCAATTCCCTGTACAGCTGCAGTAAAACTCCCCTACTTTTATTATCCATTTTCCCTTGCAATAAACACCAACATGACAATTGCCTTCCCTTATGCTAATTTTCTCTGCCTCACTTACCAGGACAGCCACAGTCCTGCAATCTTTCTCCGTTTAAATAGTATATTGCTTTTCCATTCTTCCTGCCAAAGTGGATATGTTCACATTTTCCCACATTATACTCCATCTGTCAATTTTTGGCCCACTCACTTAACCTATTATATAACCCTTGGCAGGCTCTCTAACTCCTCGTGACAACTTACTTTCCTACCTATCTTGGTATCTTTGGCAAATTTAGCTACCAACTACCAATTTAGCTATTCATTCAACTCATTGATGTAGATTGTAAATAGTTGAGGACCCAACACTGATCCCTGTGGCACTCCACTAGTTACAGCTTGCCAACCAAAAAAGACCCATTTATCCCAGTTTCCTCTCTGCTTCCTGTTAGCCAATCAATCCTTTATCCATGCTAATATGTTACCCCCTGCACCATGTGCTCTTATCTTGGGTAGTAATCTTTGATGTGGCACCTTATCAAATGCCTTTTGGAAATCCACATATCACATCTACAGGTTCCCCTTTATCCACCTTGCTTGTTACTTCCCCGAAAAATTAATAGGTTAGTTAAACATGATTTCCCTTTCACAAACCCATGTTGACTCTGCCTGATCACATTGTGATTTTCAAAGTATCCTGCTTAATCCCCCTAATAATGGATTCCAGCAATTTACCAATGACAGATGTTAGGCTAACTGACCTGCAGTTTCCTGCTTTCTGTCTCCTTTCTTTCTTGAATAGCTATTAGCTATTTTCCAATCCACTGGCACACTTCCAGAATTTAAAGAATTTTGGAAGACTATAACCAATGCGTCTAGTAACGCTGCAGCTATTTCTTTTAAGACCCTAGGATGCAAGCCGCCTGATCCTAGGGACTTGTCAGCCTTTAGGTCTAATAGTTTTCCCAGCATCTTTTCCCGAGTGATGGTGATTGTTTTAAGTCACCTGTTGATTTTCAAGTATCTTTGGGAAGTTTTCTAAGTCTTCTATAATGAAGACAAACACAAAATAGCTATCAACCCCCTGCCATTTCCTTGCTTTCCATTATCAGGACTCATTCTCTAGTGAATCAACACTAGCTTTAGTTAAAAACAAAAAAACTGCGGATGCTGGAAATCCAAAACAAAAACAGAATTACCTGGAAAAACTCAGCAGGTCTGGCAGCATCGGCGGAGAAGAAAAGAGTTGACGTTTCGAGTCCTCATGACCCTTCGACAGAACTTGCGTTCGAGTCCAAGAAAGAGTTGAAATATAAGCTGGTTTAAGGTGTGTGTGTGGGGGGCGGAGAGATAGAGAGACAAAGAGGTGGAGGGGGGGGTGGTGTGGTTGTAGGGACAAACAAGCAGTGATAGAAGCAGATCATCAAAAGATGTCAATGACAATAGTACAATAGAACACATAGGTGTTAAAATTAAAGTTGGTGATATTATCTAAACGAATGTGCTAATTAAGAATGGATGGTAGGGCACTCAAGGTATAGCTCTAGTGGGGGTTTTTTTTTATATAATGGAAATAGGTGGGAAAAGGAAAATCTTTATAATTTATTGGAAAAAGAAGGGAAGGGGGAAACAGAAAGGGGGTGGGGATGGGGGAGGGAGCTTACGACCTAAAGTTGTTGAATTCAATATTCAGTCCGGAAGGCTGTAAAGTCCCTAGTCGGAAGATGAGGTGTTGTTCCTCCAGTTTGCGTTGGGCTTCACTGGAACAATGCAGCAAGCCAAGGACAGACATGTGGGCAAGAGAGCAGGGTGGAGTGTTGAAATGGCAAGCGACAGGGAGGTTTGGATCATTCTTGCGGACAGACCGCAGGTGTTCTGCAAAGCGGTCGCCCAGTTTACGTTTGGTCTCTCCAATGTAGAGGAGACCACATTGGGAGCAACGAATGCAGTAGACTAAGTTGGGGGAAATGCAAGTGAAATGCTGCTTCACTTGAAAGGAGTGTTTGGGTCCTTGGACGGTGAGGAGAGAGGAAGTGAAGGGGCAGGTGTTGCATCTTTTGCGTGGGCATGGGGTGGTGCCATAGGAGGGGGTTGAGGAGTAGGGGGTGATGGAGGAGTGGACCAGGGTGTCCCGGAGGGAGCGATCCCTACGGAATGCCGATAAGGGGGGTGAAGGGAAGATGTGTTTGGTGGTGGCATCATGCTGGAGTTGGCGGAAATGGCGGAGGATGATCCTTTGAATGCGGAGGCTGGTGGGGTGATAAGTGAGGACAAGGGGGACCCTATCATGTTTCTGGGAGGGAGGAGAAGGCATGAGGGCGGATGCGCGGGAGATGGGCCGGACACGGTTGAGGGCCCTGTCAACCACCGTGGGTGGAAAACCTCGGTTAAGGAAGAAGGAGGACATGTCAGAGGAACTGTTTTTGAATGTAGCATCATCGGAACAGATGCGACGGAGGCGAAGGAACTGAGAGAATGGGATGGAGTCCTTACAGGAAGCGGGGTGTGAGGAGCTGTAGTCGGGATAGCTGTGGGAGTCGGTGGGTTTGTAATGGATATTGGTGGACAGTCTATCACCAGAGATTGAGACAGAGAGGTCAAGGAAGGGAAGGGAAGTGTCAGAGATGGACCACGTGAAAATGATGGAGGGGTGGAGATTGGAAGCAAAATTAATAAATTTTTCCAAGTCCTGACGAGAGCATGAAGCGGCACCGAAGTAATCATCGATGTACCGGAGAAAGAGTTGTGGAAGGGGGCCGGAGTAGGACTGCAACAAGGAATGTTCCACATACCCCATAAAGAGACAGGCATAGCTGGGGCCCATGCGGGTACCCATAGCCACACCTTTTATTTGGAGGAAGTGAGAGGAGTTGAAGGAGAAATTGTTCAGTGTGAGAACAAGTTCAGCCAGACGGAGGAGAGTAGTGGTGGATGGGGATTGTTCGGGCCTCTGTTCGAGGAAGAAGCTAAGGGCCCTCAGACCATCCTGGTGGGGGATGGAGGTGTAGAGGGATTGGACGTCCATTGTGAAGAAGAAGCAATTGGGGCCAGGGAACTGGAAATTGTTGATGTGAGAGACCAAACGTAAACTGGGCGACCGCTTTGCAGAACACCTGCGGTCTGTCTGCAAGAATGACCCAAACCTCCCTGTCGCTTGCCATTTCAACACTCCACCTTGCTCTCTTGCCCACATGTCTGTCCTTGGCTTGCTGCATTGTTCCAGTGAAGCCCAACGCAAACTGGAGGAACAACACCTCATCTTCCGACTAGGGACTTTACAGCCTTCCGGACTGAATATTGAATTCAACAACTTTAGGTCGTAAGCTCCCTCCCCCATCCCCACCCCCTTTCTGTTTCCCCCTTCCCTTCTTTTTCCAATAAATTATAAAGATTTTCCTTTTCCCACCTATTTCCATTATATAAAAAAAAACCCCACTAGAGCTATACCTTGAGTGCCCTACCATCCATTCTTAATTAGCACATTCGTTTAGATAATATCACCAACTTTAATTTTAACACCTATGTGTTCTATTGTACTATTGTCGTTGACATCTTTTGATGATCTGCTTCTATCACTGCTTGTTTGTCCCTACAACCACATCACCCCCCCCTCCACCTCTTTGTCTCTCTATCTCTCCGCCCCCCACACACACACCTTAAACCAGCTTATATTTCAACTCTTTCTTGGACTCGAACGCAAGTTCTGTCGAAGGGTCATGAGGACTCGAAACGTCAACTCTTTTCTTCTCCGCCGATGCTGCCAGACCTGCTGAGTTTTTCCAGGTAATTCTGTTTTTGTTTTACTAGCTTTAGTTACTCTTTTCCTATTTAAATATTTGTAGAAACTTTTACTATCTGTTTTTATATTACCAGCTAGCTTTCTCTCATACTCAACTTTCTCCCTCTTTATTATTTTTTCAGTCATTCTTTGCTGGTTCTTAAAATCTGACCAATCTTTTGACCCACCACTCATCTTTGCAGATTTGTATAGTGTTTCCTTCAATTTGGTACAATTCTTAATTCCTTTATTCAGCCATGGATGATGCATCCTTCTCAAAGAGTCTTTCTTACTGGGATAAATTTTGCTAAGAGTTATTTAATATCTCCTTAAAAGTCTACCACTGCATCTCTACTGTCCGACCTTTTAAACTAGTTTCCCAGTTCACTTTAGAGTCTTCACTGTAGAGTCTGTTTTCATACCCTTATAATTAACTTTAGTCAGGTTTAAAACACGAGTCTTAAACCGACAGTCCCATACTTTACCCCTTCAAACTGAGCATAAAATTCTATCATGTTATGATCGCTGTCTCTTGAAGGCTTCTTTACCTTGGGGTGGAATTTTACAGTCCTTCCCGCTGCTGGGGTTTTCCAGTCCCGCCAAAGTCAATGGACTTTTGAATGAGTGGCATTTTATGGCCCCACCCCCGCTGCGACAGGGCTGTAAAATTCGGCCCATGAGATTATTGATTAATCCTGTCTCATTGCTCATTACCAGGTCTAGGATGGCCTGCTCCCTGGTTGGCTCTAGAACATACTGCTCTAAGAAATTATCCCGCATACACTCTATGAACTCATTTTCCAGGCTACCATTGCCAATCTGATTCTTCCAACCTACATGCAGATTAAAGTTACCCGTGATAATTGCAACACCTTTTTTGTACTCCCCATTTATTTCTTCCTGTATTCTCTGTCCTACAATGCAACTACTGTTAGATGGCCTATAAAACAAGTGACCCTTACCTTTATTGTTCCTGACCCAAACTGATTCTTCATCTTGTTTTTTGGAGATAAGGTCACCTCTCACTACTGTAATTATGACATTTTAATTAACAGAGCTATCCCACCACATTTTCTAAGCTTCCTATCTTTCCAAAATGTCAAATACCCTTCAATATTCAGGTCCCAGCCTTGGTCACCCTGCAAACATGTCTCTGTGTTAGGTATTAGGTCATACATATTTATTTCTATCTGTGCTAACAATTGATCCATTTTGTTACAAATGCTGCACACATTCAGGTACACAGCCTTTAACTTTGTCTTTTTTACCATTTTTGCAATCTCTGGCCTTATCTGCTGGTGCACTCTTAAGTTTGTATTCTCTGTCCCTTCCTACCACTCTCTGGTTATCTTTATCTAAATCGCTGGCCTGCTCTAGTGCCTCCTTGTTACTTTTTGATTTACTATATCTCTTCTTGCACAGTCCCTTCCCCCCTCTATTTAGTTTAAAGCCATCTTTACTGCCTTAGCTATATGACTTGCCAGAACACTGGTCCCAGCATGGTTCAGGTGAAACCCTTCTCAATGGTACAGCTCCCACTTTCCCCATTATTGGTGCCTGTGCATTTCTCCAGCACCAACTTTTGAGCCATGCATTCAGTTCTCCAATCTCATTTACCCTACACCAGTTTGCTCATGGCTCAGGTAATAATCCAGAGATTATTACCTTTGAGGTTCTGACTTTTAATCTGGCCCCTAGCTGCATATATTCCCTAAACAGAACATCTTTCCTAGTCCTATCTATGTTGTTGGTATCAACATGGACCACGACAATTGGATCGTCCCCCTCCCAATGCAAGTTTCTCTCCAGCCTTGAGCAGATATCCCAAACCCCAGCACTGGGCAGGCAACTCAGCTGTACGGGCTCATGCTCTTGTCTGCAGAGAACCGTGTCAAGCCCCCTGATTTATACTGTCCCCAGCTACTACTACATTCCTATTAACTCCCTGCACGTGAATGACTTCCTGTACCACAGTGCCATGGCCAATACACTTATTCAGCCTGCAGCCACCGCTTTTGTCGCCACAAGCTACAAGAACCTCAACCCTATTTGATAACTACAAGGACTGAGGCTCCTCCGCATCTACTTTCTTGATCTCTTTACCTGCCTCACTCCCAGTCACACCCTTGTGTCCCTGACCACTGACCAAATCAGAAAATCCTAACCTAAGGGATGTGACTGTCTCCTGGAACAAACTGTCCAAGTAACCTCCCCCCTCCCTGATACATGGCAATGTCTGCAGCTTGGCCTCCAGCTCAATGACAAAGGTCCTCAGGCCGCTGACACTTACGACACATGTGTTTGCCTTGGATCACACTGGTGAGCTGGAAATCTGCAGTTGCAACACATCACTGCTCTGACATATTTATTATGTTTTAATTAGTTTATTATTATTTTCTTAATTAATTTATAATTAATAAACCCTACTACTGCCAATGAGCTCTACTACTACAAGCAAACCTTAATAATGCAAATAAAACCTTACAATTACTAATAAACCACCGGAGTTTTGAAAGATGAATGAGCAAAATACTCAGCAACCAATCACTTACTTGCCTTCCTCTTGCCTCACTGCACCAAATTCCCTTACTTACCAAATTCCCAAGTTCACACTCTGTGGTTAGTTGCACTCAGTGATGAGCTTTTGTCTTCGTGCTGGCCTACTTCGTGTACTTCGCAAGACCACCTCTATATATACCAGCTGAAATTCTACAGACGTGAGTCAGCACTGCTGTCTGGAGAAACTAGTTCAAACTAGCTACCTAATTAACTAACAGTAGCTGCCTATCTGTCAGGACCTTGTCTCTCACTAACTGAATGAAAGAAACTTAACTTTAACAGTAACTTACAGTTAAATTCCAAATTCAAACTAAACTAGATTTTAAAAAGAGATAAACCTTTAAATTAAACCCTTAAAATTCCCTTACTCACCAAATTCCCAAGTATACACACTGTGACTAGCTGCACTCAGTGATGAGATGCTGTCTTCATTGCTTGCTTGTCATAATAGTTTCTGCTAACCAGTGATTCATTGTTTAGTTTAAAGAGGTTAGCTTAACGAGATGAGCAACATTCTAATGGTGTTACATATGGATGTATATCACCATTTTCATGAAGAAGTGCAATAATGTAAAACCTGTCGACCTCTCATGGTTTTGCCCATGGATTATCTTACCTTATTTGTCACTGAAAGATCACTGCTGTCACTGTCACTGACAGGTACTCCTGTGGAAATGTAGTTTAAATAGACCCATCATGAGGTCAATTACAGGCTAACTGCTGTCAAAAGTTTCTCCAGATTGGAGGTGACTTGGTTCTTTCCCTTGGGGAAGTGGCCAGGTTACCCAAAAGACAGGTAAGAAAAGCAGGGAAAGACTGATTTCCTTTCTCCGTTTGTATATTTTTGAATATGATTGTTATTTGGAATTTTTAAAAACAAAATATGACACAAGGGCTGGGATTTTCAAAGGGTCAAGGCGTCCGGGACCAATGGGCTTTGAAAATTGTGGTTCCAGGGGTCATCTCAGAACTGCAATCCCTTGAGACAGTTTCAAATTTTCAAAGGGATTGCTGGGAGGGGCTGGAAGGGAGAGGGAAACACAAATGCTGCCAATTGATGATTTCTTGAGCACATTAAGGAGCTTGTTAAGGGGTCTGTCCGTTCAAGTTTGGAATTTATCATTCTTTTCCTGGTGACCCTGAATAGCCATGTGCATATTAGTTTGCTGGACCTGGTAATTTTCTCTGCAGTTGGAATCTGATGGCCTGCTAGCACTAGCAAGAGTACTGTACTAACCCTTGCCATCCATGGCTGTTTTCAACCCCCTGGCCTTCCTAAGAACTGCCTGCTCCAATCGACAAGTCTGTGACAGCCCCCAACATGGCTGCCGACTGCATGTACTGCTGGTGCCAGGCAGGCAGCTCCCGCCTTCTGGGAGCACTCGACACTTCTGGTTGTGTGGTGAGCTCACCTCCTTGCTAAATTAGGTCATTAAAATTTTGAAAATAGCACATAATTCATGCAGGTGTCAGGTTCCCTAACCCACATTGAAAATCCGGTCCCTGATGTCTGAAGTATGGTAATATTTTCATTTTGATTGCAGACCTTCATAAGAAACATTTTCATTTTGCGACATTACAGCTACACTCTCTGCAGTCAGATTCAGAAAATGTCTCCTTTGGAATCTCTTATGAAAGTATCTTAGGTTATTTTTCTTTTCGTTTTTACATATTGATACGGTCCATGACACCCTACTCTGCCGGTAGACTTGCTATGCACTGATTGTTTACAAAAGCAAAGGCACTGTTATGTAAAAGGCAACAACAGTCACTATTGTTATTCATGTTGTCATGGCTGCAGTCTTTCATAATCACTGGGAACGCATTCTTTGTTTACTTTCTGCTCCCTTTCTCCTTCTAAAGACAATATTATCACACACTTTCTATAAATGAAGCAAACCTGCAGAAGGCTTATATTTGAGACTTACTTCTCCCCATACTTTATGGCCTTCAGTTGTTGTCCTTTGACTAATCCTTGGATTCTTGTTGAAAGCTATAGAATATCTAAAGGCTTGTGGACCTTCTCTCTGTTTGGCTGTCAATACCATTGATTGCCGTTCTCAACACCTTCTACAGACTCTCTTTTTGGTTTAAGGTTCTGGACAGATGGATTCATTGATTCATTTAAGGATTTTGAAAGTGAAATCTACTTGTGGCTCCTTTCATTGTGATGATTACAATTGTTACATTCTTGTTGTTTAATGTGTGATTTTTCTCCTCTGGTGGAATATGGGGCGGGATTTTCCGGCCTCCTCATGAGCAGGACCTGCAGTGGGCAAAGCGGCGCTCCCGGCCTGAAGTCCACTGACTTGTTGCGGGACTGGAAGATCGCGGCGACAAGCGGGTGTGGAAAATCCCGTCCTTGATCTTTCATCCTTAATGTTGAAATAGAGATTCTCAATTCTTTAACCAAGCAAAGGAAATTGGGCATAATACGTAGGTTGAGAAGAACAATAGTAATCAGAAAATAGAAAAAAATAAATGCTTGATTCTAACTTCACAAAGATTTCACTTAACAAAACTAAGATACAAGGCTTTATAGTACATTAGGAAATGTTTTAAGACAAATTAAGTAATCACTGTAACATTGGAGAAAATCAAGGAGATCCCAATCTCAATAGAAACAAGAAATTTAAACCAAAATAACATTTTTAACAAACTACAATCTAAGAATAAAGAGACAGTTAATGTACATTAAAAATCCAGACCACTGAGTCACATGGCTCCCAAAAAACTTGCAAAAAATATAAAATTCACAACCAGAACTGTAAACCTAAAGTGCAAGCTCTTTGAAAAAAGGCAACCCTCAAGCAGGTGGAATAATACTTCCATTTATCAGGACCAATTAGGCAATTGAAATTATAGCTCTCCATAGGATATAACACTGATATAACAGTGGAGATGAGGAAATTATAGAGGAGCGTTTTAAAAAAAGTTGACAATTTCAAGCTGTGATGCCACTTCCACTCAGCTATAGGAATGAAGCTCCACAATGGGAAACTTCCATGAGTTCCTCCCAAATTAAACATTTGAATTATGCTCAGCTGATGAAGATCCTAGAAAGGAAGTGTAGACGGTGCCCTTACTGTGAACCAGATTTCAGATTGTGTGTAGCATGGATATCTTATTGCAGTGGAAGTAGGAAGGGGCCCTGCAATGTGGGGGCAATATCCTTGGTGGAAATATTAAACAGAGGTTCTGTCAACTTGTTCTGATGGATGATAAAAGTCCCATGGCACTAATCATAAAGCAGAATGAACTGGGTATCCTCAACAGTCTAACATAGACTTTCCCATTAGTTTGCTTGAAGCCCTCAATTGAAATGTAATTAGCAAACATATATAGTCTAGTAAAATATTTTCAAAATAATCAAAATAATTAATGAATATTACATTATATAATGTATGGTTGATAGCTTGACATAAGCCAATAAAGTAAAGCAAGGGTGATTGAAGCTCATGATCCTCCCAGTGACTGTGCAGCCATTAGCTCCTAATATCAGTTATTAGTTTATTTTTCAAATTTGGTTTTTAATTTGCATCCTATCTGTCCGACAGAGAAAATATGCAAGTTACTTTTGCTTCTAATGTATTAGCATATTATTAAAATATTAGTTCTCTCTGTTTGCTCCCACATTCCTGACGAATCTCTGATAAAAAACACTTTGATAAATTGCATGACCTTTTATCCTTACTTGTTACAGATAAGTTACAGACCTTCGTGGTACAGTACAGACAGACCCATATGTTTCAGTACCGGGGTTTTATTGCCTAGTTTCCCACATACAGCTGTAATGACCTTTTTTTCACAGTTACCACAGCATTTGCAAGTTCAGGGGTCATCCTGCTTTGATGTCAAGCACGAAATGTTTCTTCACAAAACAATAACATACAACTGCAGCATGGACAGATGGTCCGAGCAGCCCATGTTGGGACACGCTTTAATTTAAACAGACATTGCTCAGCCTGGATTTAATCTGTAGCTTGTTAAATGGATCCATTTATCAAACACAAGTACCGATGTACAAAACCAGGGGAAGCAGCTGTTGATATGGCAATTCCAATTCTTTAACCTATAAGAGAACCTTTTGACACCTTGGTAGTATTTCCATAGAAACACGTCCAGTCACCCTCTGTGCAGCAGCCTCTTGCCTAAACACTTGATGCCATGACCTTTGACATGACACACATTGGGACACTGTGATACATTGACTGCACCGTTGCAAATGCTATTTCTCACTGGCAGTAATGTAAACACCATCATGCCAGCCTTACAATTTCTCTCATCTCCCAGTCCAGCATTGGTGACAGTGCCATAAAGATTTATGCTACACAGTGATTAGAGAGCCAAAGCATGCCAAAAGGCCCTGAGCTGAGCAGTGTTAATTAAACTTAGATATATCATATATATATTTAAAAATATGTGCATGTAAATGTGCTTATATACGTAAACTAGAAAATATTAGACATATACATGTGTGTGTGCGTGTATGGCTTATGTTTAGTAGTTTATTATGCTTGTGTACATTTTTGTACATAATGTTTAGTAGTTTATTATGCTTGTGTACATTTTTTTTCAATTTTCCAGGTGTTTGCCATGGCTCATTTGGTAGTACTCTCATCTCAGAGACAGAAAATTATGGGTTCAAGCCACACTCCAGAGATTTAAACACTTGGGGCAGGATCTTTTGGATTGGTGGGGTTTCCTGACCTGCCCCATCAAAAGGTAAGCAGGGAATGAGTCAGCGCTCCTGATGGCTGCCCTGCAGCCTTGTGACTCTCCACAGAGGCTGGAATTGGGCCTTCTGCCCCCAGCTGATGAGGAAGTCCCGTCCCAGAGAGCTGCCGGCCAATCTGGTTGTCCAATCAGCCCCGCCAGGCATGGTGGCCACTGGTGGGGCTACAGCCAGTCCCGTGAAGAAGAGCCGGAACCTGGACAGAAGGTGAGCACCGGGGATCGCTTGGCAGGACCAGGGCAGGCGGCATCTCTCAGGGATTGGGGAGGAGGCGGTGAAGAGGGTGGAGGCTGGGTTCCAAAGGCCAGGGGTTAGGAGGCACCCGTGGGTGGGGGTGACCTTGGGAGGGGTAATCCCCTGATCAAGAAATGGGATCTATGAGGGAGGCAAGTCCCCCTCCCCCATTCCCACCCGAGGCCCGAGCAGACTGGCGTGCTGGGCTTCTTCTTCCTCTTGCCGGCTGAAAATTGCAGCCGTCCGGGAAGCAGCTCTCAAGTGGCCATTAG